>NC_057806.1:287933332-287951960 GCF_018294505.1 Triticum aestivum | reverse complement strand
ACACCGGCCGCCGCCTCGCTCCACGCCGGCGACCCTGCCGCCCTCGCGCGCATCCCCGTGCCGCGTCGGATCCGCGCCCCTCCGAGCTCCGGCCGGCCGACCTCCTCCTCGACCCCGCCGGCCCCTTCTCCTCCGGCCACGTTATGGCGATCTCCGAATTCCGTGCCCGATCCCGATCCAGTTTTGCTACAGTAAACCCTAGGTGGTTTTTCCCTAAGTCCCCAGCATTTTTAGCTTATTTCATCACATCATAACTTTGCATCCGTGGCTCCGTTTTGGGCATGTAGCATATCAAATTGTTCGTCTCGATGTGTACTTCATTTAATTCCATTGCACCATGTTCATTTGAGTTCATCTTGATGCTCTAAATGTTTTTGCAAGAGTGCTATGTAATGTTAGTTTCAGATTCTTAATAGTTTTTGGACATTTGTCATTTTTGCCATGTTTAATGTGTGCCTCTTATGAACTTGAGCCCTACATGTGTTTTAAAGTATGCCATGCTATCTTTACAGGGGTGTATGCCATGTATTTTTGTGATCTTTGTGGTGACTAGCACAAGCATGCAAAGTAGCTCTCGTGATGTTGCTGATTTCAGGGACTTAGAGTTCTTCTAAGTCTTTTCCCTGATGATATTTTTATGCCATGCATTCTTGTTGCTACAGAGTGATCTATGCCTCTTTTGAGCATGTTCAGTTAGGATGATTTTGAGATATTGTTGTGCTCTATCCATCCATGTATTTGTTTGCAATTATGGAGCACCCTAACATGACTCAATCTTGCTCTACTTTTGCTATAAAATGTTGATGGCATATTGTTTACATGTTAATCAATTTTGCCGAGGTTGTTGTAGTTTATCCATGCATGCTATGAGAGTGTTCTTGCCATGGTTAGCTTATTTATCATGTCTACTTACTTGGTGTATGCTTAGTTTGTCAAGCAATGCTTTGTGGTGAGTGCATCGAGCTCACAAACATGCCTACGTAAATCTGTTTTGCCATGTTCCAGTTTTCTGCTAAGTCTGAATCTGTTAACGAAACTTGCTATGTTCACATGGTTGCCATTGTATTTTCTGATCCCTTTTGGCTTATGGTCAGTAAGGGACTTTTGTCGTATGATTGGAGTAGATTCATGCCGTGCCTTGCTTTTCCATGATATGTTCCTGTAGCATGTTGTTATCTTGCTCTAAACATTGCTTCCTGATGTTAAATCCTGACATGCTGTTATTTCACTAAGTCTGTGAACCTGATATCTTTTGCACTTTTGCCATGCTTGTTTGAACCTGCTATTGTGTGAATTAGCCGTAGCTCATTGTTCATCTTTTGTCAAGCATCTTGAGTGGATCACTGCCATGTGATTTGTTGATATGTTAGAGTGCAGTAACTTATTGTTCTTGATGCAATTAGATGGCCTCTTGCTGTTAATCGCAGCTTTGTACCATTATTGTTTTGCTTGCCATTTGCAAACCGTGCATCCGTTTCCAGTGATCTTTATATCAATTTCGACCAAAATCAACTCATCTTTCCAGCGGCACTCTTGGATTTCCATGTTGATGCCAGGTTCAATCTTTCCTTTCCGAAACATGCATATGCATTGCATATCACATCCCGCATATCATGCCATGTTTTGCGTCATGTTGCTCGCGCATTGCACCATGGTTGATTGTGTCTCCCTTTGCTTGTGTTCTTGCTTTGGGTAGAGCCGGGAGACGAGTACGTGATCGAGGAACCCATTGAGAACGTTTACAAGGATCAAGCTAACGTCAACTCGGAGAACTTTGCAGGCAAGATGACCATACCCTCGAAATCACTTCTATCTTTGCTTGCTAGATGCTCGCTCTTTTGCTATGCATATGCTACGATACCTATCACATGCTTTATCATGCCTCCAATATTGCCATGTCAAACCTCTAACCCACCTTGTCCTAGCAAACCGTTGTTTGGCTATGTTACCGCTTTGCTCAGCCCCTCTTATAGCGTTGCTAGTTGTAGGTGAAGATTGGAGTTTGTTCCTTGTTGGAACATGTTTATTGTTGGGATATCACTATTATATCTTGTCTACTTTAATGCACCTATATACTTGGTAAAGGGTGGAAGGCTCGGCCTTATGCCTGGTGTTTTGTTCCACTCTTGCTGCCCTAGTTTCCGTCATACCGGTGTTATGTTCCTTGATTTTGTGTTCCTTACATGTTTGGGTTATAATGGGAACCCCTTGATAGTTCGCCTTGAATAAAACTCTTCCAGCAAGGCCCAACCTTGGTTTTACCAGTCGCCACCTAGCCTCTTTTTCCCTTGGGTTCCGCGGACTCAAGGGTCATCTTTATTTTAAACCCCTCGGGCCAGTGCTCCTCAGAGTGTTGGTCCAAAACGAGTAGACTGTGGGGCCACCTCAGGGCAACTTGAGAGTTGGTTTTACTCGTAGGATGTCTCATCCGAGTGTGCCCTGAGAACGAGATATGTGCAGCTCCTATCGGGATTTGTCGGCACATTCGGGCGGCTTTGCTAGTTTAGTTTTACCATTGTCGAGATGTCTTGTAACCGAGATTCCGAGTCTAATTGGGCTGTCCTAGGAGAAGGAATATCCTTCGTTGACCATGAGAGCTTGTGATGGGCTAAGTTGGGACACCCATGCAAGGATTTGAACTTTCGAAAGCCGTGCCCGCGGTTATGGGCAGATGGGAATTTGTTAATGTCCGGTTGTAGAAAACCTGAAACTTAACTTAATTAAAATGAATCAACAGCGTGTGTAGCTGTGATGGTCTCGTGTTATGCTTGAACGTAGGTTGTTTTAGGATCACTTCTTGATCATAGATTCTCGACCGTGCCTTGCCTTTCTCTTCTCGCTCTCATTTGTGTATGTTAGCCACCATATATGCTAGTGCTTGCTGCAGCTCCACCTCATACCTTTTACCTACCCATAAGCTTAAACAGTCTTGATCGCGAGGGTGTGAGATTGCTGAGTCCTCGTGACTCACAGATTACTTCCAAAACCAGATGCAGGGACCGATGATACCGTTCCAGGAGATGCGACTGAGCTCAAGTGGGAGTTCGATGAGGACTCGGGACGATACTACGTTTCCTTTCCAGACGATCAGTAGTGGTGCCCAGTTGGGGAGATCGGGGACTTTATGCATTTGGGGTTCTCTTTATTTTGGTTCCATAGTCGGACCTTGATTGTTTCAGGATGATTGTAATGCTATATTTATGCTATTGTGTGACGTGGCGATTGTAAGCCAACTATGTACCTCTTTTCTTATTCAGTACATGGGATGTGTAAAGATTACCCCTCTTGCGACATTGCTTACAATGCGGCTATGCCTCTAAGTCACGCTCCGACACATGGGAGATATAGACGCATCGTGGGCATTATAAGTTGGTATCAGAGCCTTCCCGGACTTAGGAGCCCCCTGCTTGATCGAATCGTTGGCGTTGTTGAGTCTAGAAAAATGTTTTGAGTCATTTAGGATTATATATATCGGATAGTAGGATTCTTTTTACTCCTCAGTCCCTTCGTCGCTCTGGTGAGGCATCCTGACGTAGAGTTTTAACTCTTCTCTTCTCAAATTTCAATAAACAAAATTTAAGATCATGCGGGTATCTTGGAATCGTTTCGATGGATTTGTGACGAGAACATTGTTCTTGGTGCCTCCTGACATTTAGGGGTTGTGGCAGTGTCCCGGGGAGTTGAGCTCCGATGTGTTGTCGTCACAATTTTATCGTTGCAATTCTGGAATACCTGAGTTTCGCCGACATCGAAAATCTCTTTTATGCAGTTGTTTGTGAGATAACCTCGACGCCACCCAGTACTAGGGCGGGAGTTCGGGAGTATTGCCATAACTCGTATAACGGATGCTTTTCGAAGGTTGAGGTAAATGATTTCCGAATGTTTCTTGGTTATGTGTTGAAGGATGGATATAGCTGGATGTAGGATTTGCTAGCTTTGGGTGAGATATTATGCTTCCCCTGTATCCCCAACACCGGGAAAATTTTGGGAGTTTCATAGGTGGGAATTCATGTAGCTCTAATATTTCTTCCGCAGATATTTGGTTTGTGATTAGGTAATCCTTACCAAGTATTTGTTCATGTCCGTACCTTGTTGTTTTATTCATCTACCTCTATATAAGTGGATTCTCAATTTATGGAAGTGTGACCATTTAATTTGGAATGCATTCGTTCATTCTTGTTCGGATGTTAAGGCTATATGTTACAATTTCGATCCATTTGATTCAGCTTGAATACATGTCTTTCAAGATGCTAACGGATGTCACCCTCTTCAGGAAGGCTCCTCCAACGCGTCAGAATCCGGAACCACCACCACCACCTCCACCTCCGGAGGCATGGCAAGTTGTGATGGTCGCTGCCAACGCCAACACGCAGATGTTTATGCAACTCTTGCAAGAGCGCAACCAAGGAAATCAAGGCCATGGCAACAATCAGAATCAGTTTGCTACACTCAACCAGTTCCTCACAAACCAGCCAAAGACCTTCAGTAATTGTGTTGAGGCAACAGACGCTGATGATTGGCTTGTGGGTATCTGCAAGCATTTCGAGTGCAGCAATGTCAGGCCTGAGGACTTTGTCAAGTTTGCCTCTGTTCCAACGCAAAGACCAAGCTGCTGAGTGGTATCAGCAATACAAAGATTCTAGAGGAGGTCATGTGATTACCTGGGATGAATTTCGCCAAGACTTCAAAGCTCACCACATTCCTCAGAGTGTTGTTGAGAGCAAGCGTGAGGAGTTCCGCAACCTGAAGCAAGGCAACTTGTCTGTTTACCAGTACAACATCATGCTCCAGAAGCTCGCTCGTTTCGCTAAGCAAGACGTCCCTGATGAGAAGAGCATGATTTATCAGTTCAGAGGTGGCCTCAGAGAAGATCTGCAACTAGCCCATGTGCTTTTTGAGCCAAAGAAGTACGATGAGTTCTACAACATGGAACTGAAACAAGAGACTACTCAGCTCAAGTGCGATGCTTCCAAGAAACGAGTCAGGGATGCAACTCCTTCTTCCTCAACTCAAGTGGCAACTAAGCAGCAAAATTATTGGTTGCCTCCTCCTCCTCCGTTCCGTCAGCCTTATCAGCAGAAGAGCAAAGGTGGCAATGGATCTTCCCACCCACCCAACCCAGGCTTTCAGAACAAGACTTCGTCTCATGCTCCAAGATCAAGTGCTCTGTATCACCGTCCGCTTTCAGAGGTCACGTGGAACAAGTGTCAGCAGAAGGGTCAGTATGCCAACAAATGCTTCAACCAGAGGTGTCTTCCTCCTCCTCCTCCTGTGAGATCTGCTAGTACCGCAGTGGTCAAGCATAATCCCAAGTTTGCAAATGTCAACATGATGTACACAGCTCAGGCAGAGGACTTGTCAAAAGTGATTATGGGTAACCTTCCTGTTAATGATATTCCTGCAAGAGTTCTTTTTGATACTGGTGAATCACATTCTTTCTTGTCATTCCCTTTTGCATCGAAGCACAATGTGGACACAGAGGTTTTGCCCAAAGTCATGCAAGTTGTTTCTCCCGGAAAGCTTATGACTTCTAGTTTGGATGCTCCCGATGTCTCTGTTCAGTTTGGAGACTATAAATTTCTGTCCTCTCCAGTGGTCCTTGGTAACTCGGATATTGATCTTATTCTTGAAATGGACTGGCTTTCTAAGAACAAGGCTCAGCTTGATCGTGCTGCCAGGCAGATTCAATTGACACATTCGTCTGAGGATGTAATCGTCTTTGCCGCTCATGATGATACCATTCAACTGTTTTCTCTCAATGAGAAGGGCGAGTTGGATGCCATATATCAGATTCCTTTCGTTTGAGAATATCAAGACGTCTTTCCAGAAGAACTTATAGGAATGCCTCCTCACCGGCCAGTTGAATTCGTCATCGATGTTGAACCTGGCACGGAACCTGTTTGTAAATGTCCTTACAAGTTTGGGCCGGAAGAGTTGAAGGAGCTGAAGAAACAACTCGATATTCAAGAGCGTATGGGTCTCATCCGACCAAGTTCTTCTCCATGGGGTTGTGGTGTTCTTTTTGCCAAGAAGAAGGATGCAACGGACCGACTTTGTATGGACTACTGTCCATTGAACAAGAAGACCATAAAGAACAAGTACCCTCTTCCCAACATCAATGAGCTTTTTGAACAACTCAAAGGTGCTAAAGTATTCTCCAAGCTTGACCTCCGTATGGGCTATCATCAGATTCACATTCGTGAAGAGGATATCCCCAAGACAGCATTCAAAACAAGCTATGGTTCATATGAATACACTGTCATGTCTTTTGGCCTTGTCAATGCTCCTATAACATTCTCTCGCATGATGAACTTCATCTTCAACGCTTAGACAAATGACTTCGTCTTGGTCTATCTCGATGACATTCTGGTCTTTTCCAAGAACAAGGAGGATCATGCCAAGCATTTGAGATTGGTGTTGGATAAACTCAGAGAACATCAGTTCTATGCAAAGTTTTCAAAGTGCGAGTTTTGGGTCGATGAGGTTCTCTACCTTGGGCATATCATCTCTGCCAAGGGCATAGCTGTGAAACCTAAGAAGGTGTATGCAATTGTGAATTGGGAACCTCCTCAGAATGTGAAGCAACTCCATAGCTTCCCTTGGCTCGCAAGCTATTGTTGAAGGTTCGTTGAGAACTTCTCTAAGATCGCGAAGCCTCTTTCCAACCTCCTCCAGAAGCATGTGAAGTATGTCTAGTCACCTGAATGTGACATCGCTTTCAACACCCTCAAAGAGAAGTTAGTCACAGCTCCAGTGCTGACTCCTCCTGATGAATCCAAACCATTCGAGGTTTTCTGTGATGCTTCCCTTCAAGGTCTCGGTGCAGTGTTGATGCAAGAGAAGAAAGTTGTGGCCTATACCTCTCGCCAGTTGAAGCCCAATGAAAAGAACTACCCCACTCATGACCTTGAGTTGGCGACAGTTGTCCATGCTCTTTTAACATGGAGACATCTCTTGTTGGGAAGGAAAGTGAACATCTTCACTGATCATAAGAGTCTCAAGTACATCTTCACTCGGCCAAACCTCAACCTCAGGCAGACTCGCTTGGTCGAAATGATTGAAGAGTATAATCCGAGTATTGAATATACTCCAGGCAAGGCCAATGTCATTGCTGACGCATTGAGCAGGAAGGCTTACTGCAACAATTTGATTATCAAACCCTACCAACCAGAGCTTTGTGAAGCTTTCCACAAACTTAATCTCCAAGTTGTTCCTCAAGGATTCCTTGCCAACCTCCAAGTCTCTCCTACTTTGGAAGATCAGATTCGTGAGGCTCAACTTCTTGATGCTATGGTGAAGAAGGTGAAGATAGGGATTGCCAAGAGTCAACCCAAGTACAAGTGCTATCGCCTTGATGACAAGGATACTCTATTCTTCGAGGATCGCATTGTGGTGCCTAAGGGTGACTGAGGGAGTCCTGGATTAGGGGGTGTCCGGATGGCCGGACTATACCTTCATCCGGACTCCTAGACTATGAAGATACAAGATTGAAGACTTCGTCCCGTGTCCGGAAGGGACTTTCCTTGGCGTGGAAGGCAAGCTTGGCGATACGGATATGTAGATCTCCTACCATTGTAACCGACTCTATCTAACCCTAACCCTATCCGGTGTCTATATCAACCGGAGGGTTTTAGTCCATAGGACAACACATTCATACACAACAATCATACCATAGGCTAGCTTCTAGGGTTTAGCCTCTCTGATCTCGTGGTAGATCTACTCTTGTACTACCCATATCATCAATATTGATCAAGCAGGATGTAGGGTTTTACCTCCATCAAGAGGGCCCGAACCTGGGTAAAACTTCGTGTCCCTTGCCTCCTGTTACCATCTGGCCTAGACGCACAGTTCGGGACCCCCTACCCGAGATCCGCCGGTTTTGACACCGACATTGGTGCTTTCATTGAGAATTCCTCTGTGTCGTCACCATTAGGCTTGATGGCTCCTACGATCATCAATAGCGATGCAGTCTAGGGTGAGACCTTCCTCCCTGGACAGATCTTCATCTTCGGCGGCTTCGCACTGCGGGCCAATTCACTTGGCCATCTAGAGCAGATCGAAAGCTATGCCCCTGGCTGTCAGGTCAGATTTGGAAGTTTAAACTACATGGCTGACATCCGCGGGGACTTGATCCTCGACGGATTCGAGCCACTGCCGAGCGCGCCGCACTATCACGATGAGCATGATCTAGCTCTGCCGCCGAACAGTGCCCTGGAGGCCGCACCCGCATCGGCTTCGACCTTTAATTCGGAGCCAACTGCGCCGATCGAGGATGGATGGTTGGACGCCACCTCGGGGGCTGTGATCCCAACGGTGATCGAGCCGAACACCAGCCCCGCACTCCGCGAGACTCGTGACTCTGAGGAGCCGGACTCCTCCCTGGACTCTGAACCCTCCGCGCCCCTGCCGATCGAATCCGATTGGGCGCCGATCATGGAGTTTACTGCCGCGGACATCTTTCAGCACTCGCCTTTCGGCGATATTCTGAAGACACTAAAGTCTCTCTCTTTATCAGGAGAGCCCTGGCCGAACTATGGTCAACAAGGTTGGGATACGGATGATGAAGAAATTCAAAGCCCATCCACCACCCACTTTGTAGCCACTGTCGACGATTTAACCGACATGCTCGACTTCGACTTCGAAGACATCGACGGTATGGACGCCGATGCAGGAGACGATGAAGAACCAGCGCCTATTGAGCCATGGAAAGCCACCTTGTCATATGACATATACATGGTGGACACTCCAAAAGAAGGAGATGGCGATGGAACAGCGGAGGATGACCCCTCCAAGAAACAGCCTAAGCGCCGGCGTCAGCGGCGCCGCTCAAAATCCTGCCAAAGCAAATATGGCGACTCCAGCATGGGAGATAATAATACTCCGGAGAGTGCCGAAGAAAACCCCCTCCAGCAAGATTCAGCGCAGGAGGATGGAGAAGCCAACCCTCATGAGAGAGCGGCAGACAGAGAGGTCGAGGACGATAATTATATGCCTCCCTTTGAAGACGAGGTAAGCCTCGACGACGATGAATTTGTCGTGCTAGAGGATCCCGTTGAGCCAGACCGTTTTCAACGCAGGCTTATGGCCACGGCAAGAAGCCTCAAGAAAAAACAGCAACAACTTAGAGCTGATCAAGATTTGCTAGTTGACAGATGGACTGAAGTCCTTGCGGCCGAAGAGCATAAACTCGAACGCCCCTCCAAGAGCTACCCAAAGCGCAGGTTGCTACCCCCATTAGAGGAGGAAGCACTTAAACCTACATCACCAGCACTTGATACGGCCAACCGGCCACCTCGTGGCCGCGACAGAGAGGCCTCTCGGCCCTCCACTCAAGCCGCACCCCGTACCAAGGGACGGGAAAACGCGCCAGACTTGCGAGATATGTTGGAGGACAAGGCAAGGCAAACAAGATCGATCTACGGATCGCGTAGGCGCCCCACGACTCGAGACGATAACCGTCATGCCGGACACAAATCCGGTAGGGCCGAACACAGTAGACAAAGCTATTGGAGCTACCTCGTGATATAGCCCAGTACAGAGGCACCGCACACCCACTATGCTTCACAGACAAAGTAATGGATCATCAAATCCCTGAGGGTTTCAAACCAGTAAACATCAAATCATACGATGGCACAACAGATCTTGCGGTATGGATCAAGGATTATCTCCTTCATATCCACATGGCCTGCGGTGATGATCTCCACGCCATCAAATACCTCCCACTCAAGCTTAAAGGACCAGCTCGGCATTGGCTTAACAGCTTGCCAACAGGATCAATCAGTTGTTGGGAGGACCTGGAAGCCGCATTCCTCGACAACTTCCAGGGAACTTATGTGCGACCACCAGACGCCGATGACCTAAGCCATGTAATTCACCAGCCAGAGGAATCGGCCAGGCAATTCTGGACACGGTTCCTAACAAAGAAAAATCAAATATTGGAATGTCCGGATGCAGAGGCCCTAGCAGCCTTCAAGCACAATATCCGTGACGAGTGGCTTTCCCGGCACCTTGGACAGGAAAAGCCGAAATCTATGGCAGCACTCACGACACTCATGACCCGCTTTTGCGCGGGAGAAGACAACTGGCTTGCTCGTAGAAACAATATAACCAAAACCCTGGTAATTCAGATACCAGGGACAGTAGTGGCAGGTCGCGTCGTAACAAGCAGAAGCACCGCATTAACAGCGACAATGCTGAGGATACGACAGTTAACGCCGGATTCAGAGGCTATAAATCCGGTCAGTGGAAAAATCCATTCAACAGAAATCTTAGGGGCCCGTCTAGTTTGGACCGAATACTCGACCGCTTGTGTCAAATACATGGCACCCCCGAAAAGCCGGCCAATCACACCAACAGGGATTGTTGGGTGTTCAAGCAGGCAGGCAAGTTAAATGCCGAAAATAAAGACAAGGGGCTGCATAGCGATGACGATTAAGAGCCCCGGCCGCCGAACAACAGTGGATAGAAGGGTTTTCCCCCACAAGTGCGGACGGTGAACATGATATACGCAACCCACATCCCCAAGAGGGAGTGGAAGCGCGCGTTAAGGGACGTATATGCGGTAGAGCCAGTCGCCCCAAAGTTCAACCCATGGTCACCTTTGATCGAAGGGACCATCCCACTAGCACCCGTCATGGCGGATTCGCCGCATTGGTTTTAGACCCAATTATTGACGGATTTCATCTCACTAGAGTCCTTATGGACGGCGGCAGTAGCCTGAACCTGCTTTACCAGGATACAGTGCGGAAAATGGGCATAGATCCCTCAAGGATTAAGCCCACCAAAACGACCTTTAGAGGCGTAATACCAGGTGTAGAGGCCAACTGTATAGGCTCAGTCACACTTGAAGTGGTCTTTGGATCTCCGGATAATTTCCGAAGCGAGGAGTTAATCTTCGACATAGTCCCATTCCGCAGTGGCTATCACGCACTGCTCGGGCGAACCGCATTCGCCAAGTTCAATGCGGTACCGCACTACGCATACCTTAAGCTCAAGATGCCAGGCCCTCGAGGAGTAATTACGGTCAATCGAAACACCGAACGCTCCCTCCGAACGGAGGAGCACACGGCGGCCCTTGCAGCGGAAGCACAAAGCAGCCTCTCTAGACAGTTCTCCAGTCCGGCCATTAAACGTCCGGACACCGCCAAGCGCGCCCGGAGTAACCTACAACAAGACCGCCTGGCACGTTCCGAGCAGGCGTAGCAATGCGGCCCCAACCCCAGCCCTCGCAAAAATGCGACACCAGTGCTTCGCGTACATAACTACGCTCTAGAAATACCATGGGTACAGGGGGAGGGGCACCATCACAGCACACCCGAAACATGGCTTAAACTACACCAGGGGCTGCCGATTTTTTAATTTTCTCTTACTTTCAGGACTCCATTCTTCGGAAGGCCTGTACGGCAGTTCAATTGTCGCACAGATGATGCAAGAACCAGGGAAGCAGACAAGCCATGCCGACTTACGGAAATCCCAGGTGGTCTCTATCATGAGCAGTATACCTGTTTCGCATACCATTCCGCAACCTGCCCCTGGAACGGACATGTTAAATAGTCCAATCTTTTGCTTATCGCATTATTTGTATCGTTCTGCTTTGATCGCACCCCTTTCTAATAAACAATGCATAGCTTTTGTCTATTTTTGCATTACTCTTTTTTTACAAATATATGTTCCTTAACGACATGTTGCACCCGTACACTTTGGTACGGCCAAAATACACCGGGGGCTTTAGTACCCCTCACTATGGTGTGAGAAGTCCGAACACTTTAACAAGTGCGGCACCCCGAACTTATAGCATTATATGCATCGGCTCCGAATCATGTCTTTGGTCAAATGTTGGGTTTGCCCAGCTCCTATGTTTTGGTGCCTTACGTTCCGCTATATCGGCTAAGGTATCACTAGGAGAACTACTGCGATTGTGCCCCAGTTGATCTGGGTCGAGCACCTCAGTAGAGAAAGCTAAAACTGACTGTCATGATGAAGCGAGAGCTGGTCGTTGTTTGAGAGGTCTTTCGAGTCCCTAAAGACTTATGCCGCTTAGAGCGAGGAGCCGGCTCTATCCGGCCAAGGCGTGGATAGCGCCCCGAACTCGGTCTTCCGAATACCAGGGGCTTCGCTGAAATTTAAAATTATAGAATTCTATGGCTAAGTGAGAGTGTTCATGCATTATAGTCCGAATGCCTTGTTCGTTGTGCAGAGCCTCCCTCGAAGGACCCAAACATGGGAAAAAGAGCGCTCGGGTTTATCCCCGAACACCCCAGCACTAGCAGCACAGGGGCAGAAGACGACGACTCGCCATCTCTCAGAATTGATAAACAGCCGCACAGAAGGTAATATTTGAAATTCCAACAGCATTGCTTAGCTCATATGAACAAGTTTTCAGCGCACAGGACAAAACGAGCGAGTTTTACTCAAAAATTACATCTCTGGAACATTCATCCGCCACAAGGCAGGCACCCTTCAGAACATCCTTATAATAATTCTCGGGCTTGCGATGCTCTTTCCCCGGCGGTGGCTTGGCCTTCACAAGCTTCTCAGCATCCAGCTTGCCCCAGTGCACCTTAGCACGGGCAAGGGCCCTACGGGCACCTTCAATGCAGACGAAGCGCTTGATGACTTCGAGCCTTGAATAGGCCCCCACCAGCCGCCACACCAGCCCGAAATAGCTCCCAGGCAGAGCCTCTCCAGGCCAAAGCCGAACTATGAGGCCCTTCGTGGCCTGTTCGGCCACCTTGTGGAGCTCGACCAGTTGCTTCAGCTGGTCGCTCAGGGGCACGGTGTGTCCGGCCTCAGCATACTGAGACCAGAACACCTTCTCTGTCGAGCTGCCCTCCTCGGCTCGATAGAACGCGGCGGCATCGGACACGCTACGGGGAAGATCTGCGAACGCTCCTGGAGAGCTCCGGATTCGGGTAAGTAACAAGTAATTCACACTTATGTGTTTTCTTTGCATAAAGAATGCCTTACCCGCCGCTATCTTTTTCGCCTCATCCAACTCCTGGAGGGTCTTCTGGGGTTCGGCCTTGGCAGACTTGGTCTTTTCAATAGCCACCGCGAGCTCGGACGCTCGCGTCTTTGAGTCAAGCTCCAAACTCTCATGTTTTTCTATGAGAGCCCGGAGCTCTTGCCGCACCTTGCCAACCTCGGCCTCATACTTCTCCCGCTCGGTGTGCTCCGTGGCCGCCCTCTGCTCGGCCTCGAGCAGCGCTTGCTTACGGGCGGCCACCTCAGACGTGGCCCCTACAATAGCCACGATAATCCTCTCATTTTTTTGCAATTGCACTTTATATATACATATATATATATATATATATATATATATATATATATTTAAACAAGGTATTTCTTACCTTCCTCCTCCTCGAGCTGCTTCTTGGCACGCCCGAGCTCTTGCTCGGGCTGCTCGAGGTTCTGCTTTAGCGTGTCCACTTCCGCAGTCAGTGCGGCGGACGCCAGCAGAGAAGCCTACATACGCATATTGACTCCTTTTTTTAGACTCCTGCGAATTTTATTTGATCCTCTATTCGGCTTTTCTTCCCGAACGCCAAACAGAGCATCAGGGGCTACTGTCTATGCGGTAATATTATTTACACATTCTTTACTTACCTCAAAGCCTGTTAAAAGGCTAGCACAAGCTTCAGTCAATCCGCTCTTGGCGGATAGAACCTTCTGGACCACCGCACTCATAATGGTGCGGTGCTCCTCGTTGATGGAGGCGCCTTGGAGCGCCCCCAACAGATTGTCCGGCACCTCCGGTTGGACGGGGGTTACCGGCACGGAGGGCTTGCTCCTCTTGGAAGGAGGTCGCCCGCCGGACTCTGGAACCTTTGAAGGTTCCGGAGCGGTGTCCAGCCTAGACCCGGACTTGGTGCCCTGGGGGGTTTTATCCCCTTTACTCCTGGAGTCCAGGAGGTTGCCTTGCGGCGCCTCCAGGACCACCTCCTCCCGGCTTGGAACCTGTTGGGACAACACTTCGGCGTCGTCCGTAGGGCGGGGAGAGGAAGCCGTCGGAAGCGAATTCACATCCGACGAGTCCAGGGAACCGCTCGACGACGCGTCGAGCCGGTCTTTGGGTGGGCTGCATAATCATATTCGACATAAGGGAAAGCTATGCAATAAAGGAATACTATGAATTACTCTGGTATCCGGATACTTATGATTTTGCCAGGGGCTTGGCCCTGTGCGGCCACTCCTCTTCGCCGTCGTCGGCGTCGGTGGAGTAGTCCGGAGGAAGGGTTTTCCCCTTCTTGGACCCTTCAGCCTCCCCAGTTGGGGAGGCCTTCCTTCTCTTCCCTTCCCCCACTAGGGGGGAGAGGTATCTTCTTCCTCCTCCTCGTCTTTGTTGGAGGAGTGCGTCTTGGAGCCGTCGGATGATGGATCCGACACCTCCTGGCGCCGGGCACTCTTTCGAGTCCCCGTGGCCTTCTTCTTGCCCTTCTTCTTCGGCACCACTTAGGGTGCCAGAACCAGCAGCTTCGCCAAGCGAGCGTCTGCTGGGCCTTCGGGCAAAGGAACCAGACAGTTGATCTGTTCGGGCAAAGGTAAGGGAGCTTAGATCCCGCATGGAGTCAAACTATGAAAAACTGACATCCTGTAAAAGGTAAAAATAGCTTACCGCATGAGCGTGACGCTGCATGCTGAATCCATGATCCTCGATAGCAGATGTGGGGGCTTCGGCGCCCTTAAAGAGCACCTTCCAGGCATCTTCGTACGTCGTGTCAAAGAGCCTGCTCAAAGTTCGGTGCCGCGTCGGGTTGAACTAACATAGGTTGAAAGCCCGTTGTTGACACGGGAGGATCCGGCGGATGAGCATAACCTGGACTACGTTGACAAGCTTGAGCTGGTTGTCCACCAAGGTTCGGACGCATGTTTAGAGTCTGGTCAGCTCTCCTTTTTTACCCCACGACAGGCCCGTCTCTTTCCAGGACGTGAGCCGCGTTGGGGGTCCGGATCGGAACTCGGGGGCTGCGACCCACTTAGGATCGCGCGGCTCGGTGATGTAAAACCACCCTGATTGCTACCCCTTCAGGGTCTCCACAAAGGAGCCCTCGAGCCATAAGATGTTGGCTATCTTGCCCACCATGGCGCCTCCGCACTCCGCCTGGTTGCCGCGCACAACCTTCGGCTTGACATTGAAAGTCTTGAGCCATAGGCCGAAATGGGGGTGGATGCGGAGGAAGGCCTCGCACACGACGATAAACGCCGAGATGTTGAGGACAAAGTTTGGGGCCAGATCATGGAAATCCAGGCCATTGTAGAACATGAGCCCCCGTACAAATGGGTGGATAGGGAAACCCAGTCCGCGGAGGAAATGGGGGAGGAACACCACCCTCTCATGGGGCCTAGGGGTAGGGATGAGCTGCCCCTCTTCGGGAAGCTGGTGCGCAATGTCGTTGGACAAGTATCCGGCCTTCCTTAGTCTTTTGATGTGTCCCTCCGTAACGAAGGAGACCATCCACTTGCCTCCCGCTCCGGACATGGCTGGAGAAGGTTGAGGTGGGGAGTGCGGACTTGGGCGCTGGAGCTCGAGTGCGCGAAAATGGATAGGCAAAGAAGGAAGAAGGCGTATGTGAAAAGGTGGATCCTTATCCCCTTATATGGGTGGACGCGACTATGCGTCCCCACTAGCCTGGTAAAACTCGCTTATCTCCCAAGCGCCGTAATCAATGGCGTGGTTGGGTTACCCACGCCCGTATTGATGAGAATCTCGGAATAAGGGGACACAATCTCTGCTTTAACAAGATGTCCCAAGGAAACCGCCTCGCATAACACGCTGAGGTGGGACAATAAAACGATTCGAATAAAGGCTTGGCCGTAGTGCAATGTCACACTACGGAATACATCAGCAGATTAGATTTGTGTAAATATTATTCTTTCTATGGCAATATTTGGAAACTTATTTTGCAGAGCTGGACACTATCTTTGTGTTCAAAATCTTCTATGAAGTACTTGGAGGAGGAACCCTCCTTGCAATGCCGAAGACAATCTGCGCGCCGGACTTGTCGTCATTGAAGCCTGGTTCAGGGGCTACTGAGGGAGTCCTGGATTAGGGGGTGTCCGGATGGCTGGACTATACCTTCAGCCGGACTCCTGGACTATGAAGATACAAGATTGAAGACTTCATCCCGTGTCCGGAAGGGACTTTCCCTGGCGTGGAAGGCAAGCTTGGCGATACGGATATGTAGATCTCCTACCATTGTAACCGACTCTATGTAACCCTAACCCTATCCGGTGTCTATATAAACCGGAGGGTTTTAGTCCGTAGGACAACACATTCATACACAATAATCATACCATAGGCTAGCTTCTATGGTTTAGCCTCTCTAATCTCGTGGTAGATCTACTCTTGTACTACCCATATCATCAATATTGATCAAGCAGGACGAAGGGTTTTACCTCCATCAAGAGGGCCCGAACCTGGGTAAAACTTCGTGTCCCTTGCCTCCTGTTACCATCCGGCCTAGACGCACAGTTCGGGACCCCCTACCCGAGATCCGCCGGTTTTGACACCGACAGTGACCTTCGTAAAGTCATTATGAACGAAGCTAACAATTCACTCCTCTCTATTCACCCTGGAAGTACAAAGATGTACCATGACCTCAAGCAGTCATATTGGTGGACTCGAATGAAGCGCGAGATTGCTCAGTTCGTGAATGAATGTGATGTCTGCAGAAGAGTGAAAGCAGAACACTAACGACCAGCTGGTCTCGTCCAACCTCTTGCCATTCCAGAATGGAAGTTTGACCATATTGAGATGGACTTCATGACTGGATTTCCAAAGTCCAAGTGTGGCAATGATGCTATATTTGTTGTCATTGACAAGCTCACCAAAGTGGCTGAGTTTCTTCCTATCAAAGAATCTATCACAGCAGCTCAGTTGGCAGAGCTATATACCTCCAGGATTGTCTCTCTGTACGGTATTCCGCAGTTGATATCTTCAGATCATGGAAGCATATTCACTTCTAAGTTCTGGGATTCTTTTCAGAAGGCCATGGGCACCAACATTCGCTTCACCACAGCCTTTCATCCTCAAACTAGTGGCCAAGTCGAGCGAGTCAATCAAATTCTTGAAGATATGCTCAGGGCATGTTTCATTTCTTTCGGTATGAAGTGGGAAGATGGTCTTCCATATGCCGAGTTCTCCTACAACAACAGCTTCCAAGCGAGTTCGGGCAAAGCCCCATTCGATATTCTCTATGGCAGAAAGTGTCGTACTCCTCTTAACTGGTCAGAGACTGGTGAACGCCAACTTCTTGGCAATGACTTGATCACAGAGGCTGAAGAAATGTGCAAAGTCATTCGTGAAAATCTCAAAGCCGCGCAATCACGCCAGAAGAGTTACTATGATAGAAAGCATCGTGACTTGGCTTTAGAGATTGGAGACCATGTCTACCTCCGCGTCTCTCCAATGAAAGGTACTCGTCGCTTCGGTATCAAAGGGAAGCTTGCCCCTAGATACGTGGGTCCTTTCAAGATCATTGGCAAAAGAGGCGATCTCGCCTATCAACTTGAGCTTCCATCCAACTTTGCAAACGTGCACGACGTGTTTCATGTGTCTCAGCTCCACAAGTGTTTCAAGACTCCTGACCGCACCATCAACTTCGAAGAGATTGATCTCCAAGAAGACATGTCTTATCATGAGCACCCCGTTGCTATTCTTGAAGAAACTAAGCGCAAGACTCACAACATGTCTATCAAATTCCTGAAAGTGAAGTGGTCACATCATTCTGACCGTGAAGCCACCTGGGAACGCGAGGACCACCTCCGTTCCGAATATCCGGAGTTTTTCCATTCCTAGATCTCAGGACGATATCCTTTCGTAGTGGTGGAGTGTTGTAACGCCCATATGTAACCTTCCATATTTGTATTCCAACTCTTGCCATTACCGGCACTAAGTTATGATATTCCTCGTTGTTGGGTTTTGTCTCCGTGTTGATTTTGTCTTTGTCATGCATCTCATATCATGTCATCATGTGCATCGCATTTGCATACGTGTTCGTCTCATGCATCCGAGCATTTTCCCTGTTGTCCATTCCGGTGCTCCTATGTCCTCCACTGTCCCCTTTTACTTCTTTTCATGTGCGGGTGTTAAACGTTCTCGGATTGGATCGAGACTTGCCAAGCGGCCTTGGTTTACTACCGGTAGACCGCCTGTCATGTTTCGTGCCATTTGGACTTCGTTTGATACTCCAACGGTTAACCGAGGAACCGAAAAGGCCTCGTGTGTGTTGCAGCCCAATACCTCTCCAAAGTGGCCCAAAACCCACCTAAATCCCCTCCATCATCTCGGCCGTTCGATCACGATCGCATGGCCGAAAACCATGCTCAATTTGGAGCCTCCTAGCTCCCTCTACCTATAAATATGTGCACCCCCCTCCAAAATTCGGGCGAAACCCTAGCCTTCTTCCACCCCGCGCCGCCAGACACGTCCGGTCCGGCCGGACAAAAACCCGCCGCTGCACCCAGCCACTCCGGGGTTGCCACGTCACCCGCGCCGCCGCTGACCCGTGCCTCCACCGCGGGCCCGAAGAGCCCGGATCCGGCCCCCGCGGCCCATCTCCGCCGCCGCCCGTGGCCCGAGCCGGCCCCGCGCCCTGGGCGTCGCACCCCGCCGGCGCCCGCCGACGCC
>NC_057806.1:287921738-287932988 GCF_018294505.1 Triticum aestivum | reverse complement strand
CTCCGAGCTCCGGCCGGCCGGCCTCCTTCTCGACCCTGCCCGCCCCTTCTCCTCTGGCCACGTTCTGGCGATCTCCAAATTCCGTGCCCGATCCCGATCCAGTTTTGCTACAGTAAACCCTAGGTGGTCTTTCGCTAAGTCCCTAGCATTTTTAGCTTATTTCATCGCATCATAAATTTGCATCCGAGGCTCCGTTTTGGGCGTGTAGCATATCAAATTGTTCGTCTCCATGTGTACTTCATTTCATTCCATTGCACCATGTTCATTTGAGTTCATCTTGATGCTCTAAATGCTGTTGCAAGAGTGCTATGTAATGTTAGTTTCAGATTCTTAACAGTTTTTGGACATTTGTCATTTTTGCCATGTTTAATGTGTGCCTCTTATGAACTTGAGCCCTACATGTGTTTTGAAGTATGCCATGCCATGTTTACAGGGGTGTATGCCATGTATTTTTGTGATCTTTGTGGTGACTAGCACAAGCATGCATAGTAGCTCTCGTGATGTTGCTGATTTCAGGGACTTAGAATTATTCTGAGTCTTTTCCCTGATGATATTTTTATGCCATGCATTCTTGTTGCTACAGAGTGATCCATGCCTCTTTTGAGCATGTTCAGTTAGTATGATTTTGAGATATTGTTGTTCTCTATCCATCCATGTCTTTGTTTGCAATTATGGAGCACCCTAACATGACTCAATCTTGCTCTACTTTTGCTATAAAATGTTCCTGGCAGATTGTTTACATGTTAATCAATTTTGCCGAGGTTGTTGTAGCTTATCCATGCATGCTATGAGAGTGTTCTTGCCATGGTTAGCTTATTTATCATGTCTACTTGCTGGGTGTATGCTTAGTTTGTCATGCAATGCTTTGTGGTGAGTGCATCAAGCTCGCAAACATGCCTACGTAAATCTGTTTTGCCATGTTCCAGTTTTCTGCTAAGTCTGAATCTGTTAACGTAACTTGCTGTGTTCACATGGTTGCCATTGTATTTTCTGATCCCTTTTGGCTTATGGTCAGTAAGGGACTTTTGTTGTATGCCTGGAGTAGCTTCATGCCGTGCCTTGCTTTTCCATGATATGTTCATTTAGCATGTTGTTATCTTGCTCTAAACATTGCTTCCTGATGTTAAATCCTGACATGTTATTTCACTAAGTCTGTGAACCTGATATCTTTTTCACTTTTGCCATGCTTGTTTGAACCTGCTATTGTGTGAATTAGCTGTACCTCAGTGTTCATCTTTTGTCAAGCATCTTGAGTGGATCACTGCCATGTGATTTGTTGATATGTTAGAGTGCAGTAGCTTATTTTTCTTGATGCAATTAGATGGCCTCTTGCTGTTAATCGCAGCTTTGTGTCATCATTGTTTTGCTTGCCATTGGCAAACCGTGCATCCGTTTCCGGTGATCTTTATATCGATTTCGACCGAAATCAACTCATCTTTCCAAAGGCACTCTTGGATTTCCAATTTGAGGCCAGGTTCAATCTTTCCTTTCCGAAACATGCATATGCATTGCATATCACATCCCGCATATCATGCCATATTTTGCATGATGTTGCTCGCGCATTGCACTGTGGTTGATTGTGTCTCCCTTTGCTTGTGTTCTTGCTTTGGGTAGAGCCGGGAGACGAGTACGTGATCGAGGAACCCGTTGAGAACGTTTACGAGGATCAAGCTAACGTCAACTCGGAGAACTTTGCAGGCAAGATGACCATACCCTCGAAATCACTTCTATCTTTGCTTGCTAGGTGCTCGCTCTTTTGCTATGCCTATGCTACGATACCTATCACATGCTTTATCATGCCTCCCATATTGCCATGTCAAACCTCTAACCCACCTTATCCTAGCAAACCGTTGTTTGGCTATGTTACCACTTTGCTCAGCCCCTCTTATAGCGTTGCTAGTTGCAGGTGAAGATTGGAGTTTGTTCCTTGTCGGAACATGTTTATTGTTGGGATATCACTATTATATCTTGTCTACTTTAATGCACCTATATACTTAGTAAAGGGTGGAAGGCTCGGCCTTACGCCTGGTGTTTTGTTCCACTCTTACCGCCCTAGTTTCCGTCATACCGGTGTTATGTTCCTTGATTTTGCGTTCCTTACACGGTTGGGTTATAATGGGAACCCCTTGACAGTTCGCCTTGAATAAAACTCTTCCAGCAAGGCCCAACCTTGGTTTTACCATTCGCCACGTAGCCTCTTTTTCCCTTGGGTTCCGCGGACTCAAGGGTCATCTTTATTTTAAACCCCCCGGGCCAGTGCTCCTCTGAGTGTTGGTCCGAAACGAGTAGACTGCGGGGACACCTCAGGGCAACTTGAGGGTTAGTTTTACTCATAGGATGTCTCATCCGAGTGTGCCCTGAGAACGAGATATGTGCAGCTCCTATCGGGATTTGTCGGCACATTCGGGATGCTTTGCTGGGTTAGTTTTACCATTGTCGAGATGTCTTGTAACCGGGATTCCGAGTCTGATCGGGCCGTCCTGGGAGAAGGAATATCCTTCATTGACCGTGAGAGCTTGTGATGGGCTAAGTTGGGACACCCCTGCAGGGATTTGAACTTTCAAAAGTCGTGCCCGTGGTTATGGGCAGATGGGAATTTGTTAATGTCCGGTTGTAGAAAACCTGAAACTTAACTTAATTAAAATGAATCAACAACGTGTGTAGCCATGATGGTCTCTTTTCGGCGGAGTCCGGGAAGAGAACACGGTCTCGTGTTATGCTTGAATGTAGGTTTTTCTAGGATCACTTCTTGATCATAGATTCTCGACCATTCCTCACCTTTCTCTTCTCGCTCTCATTTGCGTATGTTAGCCACCATATATGCTAGTGCTTGCTGCAGCTCCACCTCATACCTTTTACCTACCCATAAGCTTAAATAGTCTTGATCGCGAGGGTGTGAGATTGCTGAGTCCCCGTGACTCACAAATTACTTCCAAAACCAGATGCATGGACCGATGATACTGTTCCAGGAGATGCGACTGAGCTCAAGTGGGGGTTCGATGAGGACTCAGGACGATACTACGTTTCCTTTCCAGACGATCAGTAGTGGTGCCCAGTTGGGGCGATCGGGGACATTATGCATTTGGGGTTGTCTTTATTTTGGTTCCGTAGTCGGACCTTGATTGTATCTAGATGATTGTAATGCTATATTTATGCTATTGTGTGACGTGGCGATTGTAAGCCAACTATGTACCTCTTTTCTTATTCAGTACATGGGATGTGTAAAGATTACCCCTCTTGCGACATTTCTTACAATGCGGCTATGCCTCTAAGTCGTGCTCCGACACGTGGGAGATATAGCCGCATAGTGGGCGTTATAAACTTGTTCCTTGCATCCGACATCCTCATGAGTAGAAAAAGGGAGAGGATTCAGAAATGAGAAGAGAGTAGTGATCTAGGGTCTTAGCTTAGTGGTCGTGTCCTACAGTCAGCGTGGGCTCTGATACCATCTTGTAGCGACCAGACCTCAAACAGGCTGATCTCTGTGCATCAGTGCCATACCTGGATCAGTAATGCTGACACGCACAGTACTTGAGGATTTATAACATAGTAGCAATCACACACTTATTACATCAAATGTCTCAAAAGAGGACTTATTACAATAAATATGGCTTTAAGGTCATCTAAGACGATAACAGCAGAAGGCTTGGAAGATAAAATGAGTCCATCAACTCCAACTGCATCACTGAGTGAAAGACAACGACCTATGGCTCCTTACTCGTCGTCTGAAATGTCTACAACATGAACGTTGCAGCCCGAAACGGGTCAGCACATGGAATATGCTCGCAATGTAACACAAGAGAGTAATGAACAAAATAGTTGCTATCACTACATGCATATTTGGCTGGTGGTAAGCTCTACGGTTAGAGTTTTGCATAAAGCCAATTTTCCCCAACAACAAAGGAATAAATTTTATTTATCTATCATGGTAGTTGTTAAACATTGAGAATGTTCCTCCAACTCAATCCCAATTAAGCATAATCATTAAACCCAATCAAATTATAATAAGGCTGATGAGATCAACATAATAATCCAAGAACTAGATACTCAAAACATCCATAACCGGGGACACGGCTAACCATGATTAGTTTATACACTCTGTAGAGGTTTGTGCACTTTTCCCCACAAGACTCGAATACATCCATGGGCGGAGATTCGAGACACAGTCTTTCTGAAGCATTAACTCTCTACTCTAGATAGACAGTACCACCTACAACCCACTACATCTACTAGTATACCTCTTCGAGAGCTTCACGCAACTTACTCAACTATGCCAGAGCGCATAATGGCTTGTGGCTGCACACGGAAGTTTCTAGCATGAATAATCTTATGATCCCTTTGAGCCTGGGTGGCGGGCCGTAGGATGATCACATGGGTCCTCCGGGATATCCTAGGACAACACTGGATTCTCCAGGTGCCCACAAACAATCCACCTAGGTGTGTGTTTAAGTTGCCACCTTAAGTTGAACCATTAAATAAAAAACTCACATCTGTCATGAACACACTCTACCCAATCCACGTCTACTAGCATAGCATAGCAATATAAGCAACGTAGAAGTAACTCCCATAGGTTTGATAATAAGTAGGTGAATAGGTACTACCTCATCTACTTCCCAAAACCCACAAGTTAATCAAATCCTAACCATGCAAATATTTGAGGATTGATCTAATGCAATAAAACTAGGTAGTAAAAAGGTATGATCAAAGTGTTACTTGCCTTGCTGATGATTCGTGAAACCTAGAGACTCGTAGTAGCACGCTTCGCACTCTGGGTACTCTATTACAATCAAACAAGCATACAATAAGCACTCAACTAGAAGCACGGGTAAAACTCAAATAAGAAATCTAACCAGAAATTTCAACTTAAGAGCTCCTGTTTACAAAAAGAATCAAATCAAATGAAGCAACGAAACTCAAACTGCGAAAGAAACAAGATCAGTTTGCTAATCTGGACTTAAGTCAAATTACAGTAGAAAAATCTTGTTCAAGTTGGTTAAACATAAAGACGGCTTCGAGAGGAAGATCTAGGCACTTGAATCGCCTGATGCCGATAAACGAGCGAAAAGATAAACTAAAACGAAAATCAGGTCAGAAATCACGATCGAAAATAATCGCGGAAAAACCCTGGAAAAAGAAGAACCGACGAACAGGCTAACAAAGGAACGTTCGCTGTCTGCGGTTAACGAGTGAAAACCGTTCATTAAAACGAACGTACGAATGGGCGTTCGCTAAATAACTAAACCGGAAAAAAAACCAATCTAAAAAAATAACCGGGGTTTCTAAAAAACCGAACGGTTTTCTGACGAAAACTGGCGGCTACCTCGGTTCGCATGGTGGCGGTGGCGGCGGTCAACTTCGGCGGGGACGGCGGTCAACTCCGGTGGCGGGGTCGGCGGCGGCGGCGGCACGGGGTCGCAACGCGGCGGCGGCAGGAACGGGTGGCAGCGCGGTCGCAGGTTAGGGTTAGGGTTCGGTGGCGGCGGCGGGTGGGCTGCGGGATTGGCGGGGCGGCTTATAAAGCCTGGGGCGGTGAAAGTCCTAGTCGGGTATGGCCCGACTAAGTCGGTCGACTTTCAAAAAAATCCGCGCAGAAAAACAAGGAAAAGAAATACTAAACGGACTCCAAAAAATCCTAAAATAAATTTTCCCCGTCCTCTAAAAATATAGCGGACAAGGTGAACATTTATTTGGGCCTATAATGCAATTTTGAAAAACGCATATTTTTCCTAATTCAAACAAAATAGCGATAAGACTCCGGATAAAATTCTTATTTGATTTTAATATTAAATCTCCAATATTTCTTTATTTTGATGAAGTCATTTTATCCCCTCACTTTTATTTTTATAAAAGAAATATTTGAAGAGAAAATAATTAAAATCAAACTATCCTCTTTTCAAAATTTGAGAAAACTCAAATATGAAAATTACGAAGTTGAGTTGCATAGAATTTTCTAGTAGCAAGCCAAAATGCAATAAAATATGATATGCAATGATGATCTGATGTATAACATTCCAAATTGAAATTTTAGGATGTTACAACTAAACGATCATAATGCTAATCTAATGGATGGGTCTTGTCCATCACATCATTCTCTAATGATGTGATCCCGTTCATCAAATGACAACTCATGTTTATGGTCAGGAAACTTAAACATGAGTAGAGGCATACTAGGGACACTTTGTTTCTCCATGTATTGACACATGTACTAAGTTTCCGGTTAATACAATTCTAGCATGAATAATAAACATTTATCATGATATAAGGAAATATAAATAACAACTTTATTATTGCCTCTAGGGCATATTTCCTTTAGTTCTAGTGGTCTCTTGCAATGCCATCTTAGTTTCCCAATCATACATGCATATGTTGCCTTAGTGTTTTTCTGTATGTATTCTACTAGAATGCAGTTTTACATTCAAGTAGTGTTTTTTACACTGTTGTCCCGTCGTATCCCTAGCTCTTACATCATACTTCCTCCGTCCGGAATACATGTCGCAGAAATGGATAAAACTGGATGTATATAGAACTGAAATGCATCTAGGCCCATCCATTTATTTATGGATGGAGGGAATACATGTCAATATGTCATGCCTTTCTATTCTTTAGTACCTATTCCATCTCTGTTGTAGCATGTTTTATAATTGAAGCACCATTCTTCTATATAAGGCATGCAAGGGGAAGACGGCTATGTTAGAATCTGAAGGGTTACAAACCAGGTATTTGCAAAAGATCCAAACGCCAGGAGATAATAAACCAACTCCAGTTGTCATAGATACTGCTCCAACATAGTGAAACCCAACACCTAGTGATAATAAGCAGATTCCAGTGGCCAAAGAACTAGTCTGCTCCAGTCCAGCAAATATATGTCAACTCCATTCTAAGAAGCGTGTGCGTATCCTCGCATCATGAAATTTTATAGCATTCTGATCATATTTTCTACATGTTTCTTGCCCATCTCTCTTTTAGAAAATAAGGTTAAACGATAGAATACTTCCTCCATTGGTATCGTATTCGAGGAAAGTATCTTGAGGGAATTCTCTGTGCTCCAATGTTGATGTAAGTACCTGTTGTATATCACTATATTTTTACATCAGCATGTATTTTGTAAATCGATGTGAATCCAACCTTTATATGATCTAAAATTAGTTGTAGAAAAATGTTAAAGGTGACAATGTTGCTTTTTGTAAGGAAAACTTCCTGGTAGTTCTGCATACTGAGCTACATGAGTGTACTATCTCATATCATGCACATTACTGAATTGTTGTGCTGGTCTGGTTGCCCATCGATTCATTGTGTCAATGTTGCTTTCATATTACCTTACCTGGCCGATGATAGATGTGCCATATTGTGTTAATTTGGTGTAGGTTGGTGTGGCCTGGTTGCCCAAACGTTCGTTGTGTCAATGTTGATTTCCTATTATCTGACCTGGCCAATGATAGCAATGCTAGCGTGTTAATTTGGTGCAGGCTACTAAAGATAAGAAGGCAAACTCTGAAAATAGCAAGGCAACCCCATTGTTTCATTCCAATAAATATAGGCTAGGTAATGTGGCAATAACTCTTGATTAATCTATTCGGTTACCCTCCTAATTTATGTTCTGATGTAGTGGTCGAGACACTCTCCACTATCAATAATACAAGCTTGCCAAAATCGCCATCTGAATCTATTCAGTTTCCTCTGTCTTGAATGCAACGGAAAAAATGTATCTTTGTGAACCAATTGATGGCTGAAGCAATGATGGAAATGGTGGAGGAATCAGAGGTGCACATTCATGCGCAACAACAGCTGATCAATGTTTTCAGAGACAGTGTAGCAAAGCAGCAAGAACTTGCCCACATGCTTATGGGCGTCATCCGTGCTGAGGTTGTAGATTGTGACGTTGTAGATCGTTAGGTTCTGTTCATTTATTTTCACTAGCATCAATGTTTGATTTCCCAGTGGATGTAATTTCCTGTAATATATACTAGATGTGCAACGTTTTTCCCTATATGTTGTACCTTTTCTTGATCGGTTTTGGTCCTGTGCATAATTGCTCATCGTAATGGGCTCAAATTGTCCAATTGGGCCTAAAGACATGTACAAACTTTAGTGGGCCCATTATGTTAATGGGCCGTTACCAGGCTAAAAGTTAATGGTCGGCCCTCTTACCTCCCGGGTCGTTAACATGCCGACATCGAAGCGGGCAACAGGCGGGCCCATTTGATTTCACGGGCCGTTAACAGGCCAATACTAGGTCGGGCTACATATGGTCCAACTATACTATGGGCCTTTAGGAGGCCGAAAGAGACAGTGGGCTTGTACTGCACCATGAAGAGCATGGCCCGCGAAGAGGCCAAAAGTCATGTCGTACTATAAATGGCCCATCTATGTTGTGGGCCTTTAGCAGGCCGAAAAGAAACCGGGCTGGTATTGGACCATGAAGAGCATGGGCCGTTAAAAGGCTAAAACTCAGGTCCGACTGCAAATGGCCCAACTCACTTATGGGCCGTCAACAGGCTGAAAGACACCGCGGGCCGGAAATTGGCCCAACACTTAAATGGGTCACTAAAAGGCCGAAAGATGTACATCTTGAAAATTGGCCCATCCCTTGAATGGGCCGTTAACAGGCCGAAACCACATCGGGCCGATATTTAGCCCAAATATATAGCGGGTTGTTAACAGGCTCAAACTGACGATGGGCTGCAATGGTGTCAAATCGTTAACGGGCCGTTGACAGACCGAATTGGCACATCTCGTATGGGTTGTGGGCTTAAATGGACCTGACACAAGTAGGCCTTATATGGGCCGGCCTGCTAATTCTTACTTGGCCGACCTTTTTCACCATAATGGGGCACTGTTGGACCGGGCCACGTGTCGATCTATCATAGGCGCCTCCTGTCCAATCGACGGACGACATCTGGCCCACCGAGGAGCGGACACGTGTTTCCTCCGGCTAATGAGAATTTTACACGTGGAAAATCCCCATTGGTCTAGGCTGTTAACGGGTTATCGAATCCAAAACCTAACGCGATAGCTTAACGGCGACCCGTTACGGTCGATGCCACGTGTCGGTCACCCTTAATTAAAGCACTTCTATGACGCGCGATTTATCGTCATGGAAGTGGACACTTCCATGATGATAATTTCGGTAATCCCATGGAACACTTCTACGACAGCACAGGTATGACTATCTTCATTATGTCATAAAATTGTCATGGATGTACATACATGATAGAAAATGTGACCTACTGTGACAAACATGTATGATCACGGAAGTGTATTTTTTTGTAGTGCATAGTCCTTTCGATAAGTACGAGTGTCGAACCCAACGAGGAGCAGAAGGAAATGACAAGCGGTTTTCAGCAAGGTAATGTCTGCAAGCACTGAAATTGTCGGTAATAGGTAGTTTGATAGATGGATAATTTGTAACAAGTAGCAATAATAGAAATAGGTGCAGCAAGGTGTAATCTTCCACCAAATAAACCGACTAGCATCAACTGCAAGATGTAATCAACACTACTAGTCACCCACAGGTACCAATCTGAGGTATTGATACAAAGATTGAACACAAGAGATGAACTAGGCTTTTGAGATGAGATGTTGGTGTTGAAGATGTTGATGGGGATTGGCCCTACAGGGTTGTCCCCCTCCTGGAGGGAAGTATCCCCGGCGAAATCGCTCCGCTGGAGAGAAAAAGTGCTCCTGCCCAACTTCCACCTCAAGACGGTGGCGCTCCATCCTGAAAGTCCTCTCCTTATTTTTTTTCTAGGTCAAAAGACCTTATGTACCAGAAGATGGGCACCGGAGGTGGGCCAAGGAGCCCACTACCCACCAGGGCGCCTGGGGGGTAGGGGTGCCCTGGTGCCCACGTAAAATTTCAGCTCATTTGGAGATGTGGAGAATAGGTATCTCTGACATAGCTTTTTCATCTCTAGAATTCCAGCTGCCAGTATTCTCCCTATTTTTGTAAACCTTGAATATTGAGAGAAAAGGCATTAGAATTAGTCAACAAGTGTTATATTGCATGCAAACACTGTAAATAACAGTAGGAAAACATGATGCAAAATGGACGTATCAACTCCCCCAAGCTTAAACCTTGCTTGTCCTCAAGCGAAAGCTGATATCGAAAATCATCTCCACATGTTTAGAGAGAGATGTGTCGATAAAAACAAAATACGGACATAGTAGCATCATGTTTATTATTATAACAATAATTAAATTTGTCATAAAACTTCTTGTGAGCAAGTAACAATTCATCACGACATCGAAGTATAAAGCATACACTTTCTTGAAAACTAACCAACTATGTTGTCAGTCAACTTTGCAATTACAATTCATCATATTTTCACGAAGTTCTCATATCGGATCCTTTTGGCAAGTCCACATACTCAACCATCATTTAGTATTCTATGATTGCTAACACTCACAACATATATATGGAGCAAAAAGTTTGAGCCGAACACATAGAAAGATAGGGGCTTATAGTTCCGACTCCCAACTTATTCACCTCAAGGGTGATGTCACCAATAATAACTCATGATCACTCAGATACAAATGGATATATGTGCCTAGATCTTTCCCCACCACATGATGCTTGCAAAAGATAAAATAAAAAGGAATAGAGGAGAATACTTTGACTCTCACATAAAAAGTAAATACATAAAAGTAAAGGATAGGCCCTTCGCAGAGGGAAGCAGAGGTTGTCATGCGCTTTTTGATTTTTGTATGCACAATCTCTTAATGAAAAAGAATGTCACATTATATTGCCCCTTATGATAGCAACCTTTATCACTACTGGAATCAGGATCTTTGCCGTCAGCCAGCTGACGACAAAGAAGGTATTTACCATAAGCTTACACAAAACTGACGGCAAAGAAAGAGCTGATGGCAAAGATCATGTTTGCTGTCAGCAAGATCTTTGCCATCCCCTAGCGAACAGCATAGAACCTTTTTCGTATGCTAGCAGACGACAAAGAGGGAGGGTGGCCCACTAACGAGTACCACCTACCGACCACTTTCTTTGCTGTCTGCTAGAAGACGACAAAGCTTCTTTGCCGTCCGCGAGAAGACGGCAAAGAGAATAGCCAACCTAACAGTCGTTTCCCCCGGCCCCACCCCACTAGCTACTCTCTTTGCCGTCTGCTAGCAGACAACAAAGACACTAAACCTAACTGAAAAATGGTCGGCCCCCGCCCCACCCCTATCTCTCTCCCTCACCTCACCCGTGCCGCCCCCGTGCCCGCCGCCCCCGCCGCCAACCACCACCGACCC
>NC_057806.1:287920711-287921220 GCF_018294505.1 Triticum aestivum | reverse complement strand
CGCCCCGCTGTCCCGACACCCCGCTGCCCCGGTGCCCCGCCGACCCACTCCGGTGAGCTCCCCCTATTTCTTCTTCTTTTTTCTACTGCTAGTAATTATGTTAGTTCGTACTGTTAGTTTCTTTTTTTCTACTTCTAATAATTAGGTTAGTTAGTACTGTTAGTTAGGTTAGTTTGATTTTCTAGGTTAGTTTGATTTTCTAGTTTAGTTATCTTTAGACTAGGTTAGTTAGGTTAGTTTGTAGGTTAGTTAGGTTAGCTATTGAAAAAAATTATTAGGAGAAGAAAAGAAGAAGAATAAGAAGAAAAATGGGGAGGAGAAGAAGAAGAAGAAGAAGAAGAAGAGGAGTTGGAGGAGGAGAAGAAGAGAAGAAGAAGAAGAAGAAGAAGAAGAGGAGGAGGAGGAGGAAGAGGAGAAGAATAAGAGATCGCTGGTCCCCGACACCCCGACCCCCGACAAGACACCCCGAGACCACCTCGACACCCCAACATGAAACCACTGATACCCCG
>NC_057806.1:287824779-287920209 GCF_018294505.1 Triticum aestivum | reverse complement strand
CACGACATGACACCGCCGACACCCCGACCCCCGACACATGTATTATTATTATGTACATATATATTATTAATTAGTTCATGTTATTAGGTATTCAATTTTTTATTATGTTCATGATGATGATACACACTTAAATTTTTTATTATCTTTATGTTGTACTAATTTCGTTTACTCTTTGTCATTGCAGGTGTTGACAGATGGTGGGCGCGGGTCAAGAGCGCTCCGGGCCTCCTTCCTCAGCGCGTGCTGGGAGGGGTGCTATTATTCCACCCCCAGCACCTTCGGAGAGCGCTAGTAGACAGCATGCAGACACCTGCGGGCGCTTCTTCTTCGGCCGGGACAGGTCAGGGGAAGACGAAGAGGCGTGCAGCTAGAGGTGGACGTGGCGGCGGGAGAGGTCGGAAGGATGCTGCGCCTTCCTCGCTGCTACCCCCAGCTGATTCTCCGGACCACCGGAGTGCTCTGTCTCAGGAGGACCCGTCAGACTTGGACCCGTCTCGGACTCCGGTCCACGAGCCTCGGGCAGACGAGCCTCGGGTAACCGAGCCTTTGTCCCATGAGACTCAGGCCCCAGAGTCTTCATCCCACGAGACTCCGGTCCCTGAGTCTTCGTCCCATGTCACTCCGGAGACCTGGTCTACGATAGTTTTAGCGAGGGCGAGCTAGTTGAGCAGGGCAAGAAGGTCTACTAGTGTGGGGGTACGAAGCTCCTGGTCATGCCGACGACCCGTGATCAGAGGTGGTTGATTGAGCCTAACAGGGAGCAGTAAGTGCATTTACTATTTTTTAACCTTTGCCCTTCATGTTTCTTCAAATTAATATCTAATGTGTTGGCCTTGTCATACTGCAGGGGTTGGAAATACAGCAGTGATGTCCGCAGGCCCAACGAGGTCCTTGATGTGCTTTACCAGCACCACTTCCCGGGGTGGGTCACGTTGCCCGGTGAGGGTCAGGTTCCACAGCTAGCACTGAACTAGGAGTTGTACATGGTTGTCCTGGCCCCGCCGGAGGAGAGGGTCGATGGTGTCTTGTGCGAGATGGTGGCCGACATTGTGAGGCGGCGGTTTTGGGTGATTTCTCCTTTACAGAATTAAAAATCAACAATACCTAGTGATTGTACTAATCAATGTTGTCTTGTTCGATTGCAGACCTTCTATAGGTGTACTGAGGAACACGAGGAGGAGGCGGCTATGGTTCTTGAAGCCGAGTGCAAGCGCCTACTTCAGAACTTTCGACACGAGGCTAGGGTGCAGGCAGTTTGAGACTACTAAGCCTTGACTAACATTAGGAGGGCCAAGAAGACGTGCCGCGCCAAGTATCTGAGTAAGGAGAAGTACATGAAGGTAATTACCTATTATTAAGGCCTTTACTTAGTTTCCTTGATTTCATTCGTAGGCGTAGCGCAGAAATTTCTCTTTTCCTAACTTAGGTGCCCCCGAGATATTGTGCGGATAGGATGGACTGTTGGGAGGCGTTGGTGGATGAGTGGTGCTCTCCCCAATGGCTAGCTGACCACAACAAGGCAAGGGATAAGCGTGCCCAGATGCAAGGTGTGCCACACCATAAAGGGAGCTCAAACCTGTTTGAGTACGAGGATCACTGGGTATGTGGTTTGAGCCCTTAACAATTCATGCAGATTCATTCTTCATGCTAGCTTGAGCCTAACTAATATGTTGTTCCTATATTTTAGGAGAAACACAACAAGAAGGATGTGACACCGCTGTACGACCTCTATGCCATGGCCCATACTTCCCCATTCAAGAAGGCCAAAGCATTCTCTGAGTCTGACTCAATCATCCAGAGAGCTTCACCAACATCTCCTCCCACAACAAGCTTGTGAGGTACAGAGACTTTGGGAAGGCAGCGAAAGAGGAGGACTTCAACTCGAGCTCGAGTGCTTTTGATCCATAGCTCGTGATGCTATCTAATGATGGGAGGAAGCATGGCTCGGTAGCCATTGGGGATGGACTGATACATTGTCCTAGGACTCTCTCGGAGATCAAGATAGCTCCTCGTGGTAAGTTTCTCCTGCATATTATCCAAACCATGCACGTAATGTTCATTTCATCAGTAACTAATATGACTGACTTGTGAAAACAAAATGTGCAGTTCATGTGCGAGATAAACGGTCAGACACCTCCACCGATGCCCCAGATTGCTATAGCGGACATAGTGAGTATCATTTGAATGGTCATTAGTTACTAGTATTCACATTTCTGTTTCATCATGCTAACGAGACATTGCAAATGATCTTTGGTGCAGCATGCCTCCCAACAAGCACCGACCGATCCTTCTCCGTCTCGCACTGGTGCAACCCCGACCCCAATCGGTCCTTCTCTATCTGACGCTGGCGCAAACCCGGCCGGTCCTTCACCTCCATGATGACGGTAAGTTTTCTCTAGTGTTTTGCTTACTAAATGCATAAAGACCTAGACTTAGCTTTATTTCCTCCAAAGTGCTTACCATAATGACCTAGACTTAGCTAATCTTCCTCCAAAATGACATAATTAGCTTACTTAGCTCCAAAATGATCTATACTTAGTTTTGTTTCCTCCGAAATGACCTAAGTTAGCTCTAATATGCTAAGTTATCTCTAATATGCTTAGTTACCTAGGTTTGCTCAATAATGACATACACTTAGCTTACATATATAAAAATGGCATAATTAGCTTACTTAGGTTTGAAATGGCATAACATCTTGGTAACATCATATATGTCATATAGTTAGCTTATTTTCCTCGAAAATGACATAATAAGCCTAATTAGCTCCAAAATGATCAATTTTATCTAAGTTAGCTCCAAAATGACCTAAGTTACCTCTAAAATGCTAAATTAGCTCTAATATACTTAGTTACCTAGGTTAGCTCAATAAAGACCTATAATTAGCTTACTTATGTCAAAATGGCATAATATGCTTAGTTAACTCAAAAATAGCATAATTAGCTAGCTAAGTTAGCTCCAAAATGACCAAGTTTACCTAGGTTAGCTCCAATATGATCCATTTTACCTAGGTTAGCTCCAAAATGACCTATTTACCTAGCTTAGCTCTAAAATGACCTACACACTTAGCATTTTTACCTAGCTTAGCTAAAAAATGGCATTTTTCCTACCTTAGTTAGAAGAACAAGATAAGAAGAGGAGAGGAGAAAAAGAAAAGGAAGATAAATTCTTCTTCTTATTTTTCTTCTTTTTCTTCTAGCTAGTCTTCTTCCTTAGTTAGAATAAGAAGAAGATAAAGAATAGGAGAGGAGAAAAGGAAAGAGAAGATAAAATTCTTCTTCTTCTTGTTATTTTTCTTCTTTTTCTTCTAGCTAGTCTCTTCCTTAGTTAGAAGAGGAGAGGAGAAAAAGAAAGAGAAGATAAATTCTTCTTCTTCCTCCTCCTCTTCTTCTTCGTCTGTAGCGACCTGACCCGAATGGATCAAGTCTCTATGCTTAAGTGTCATCCCTGGATCGGTATGCTGACACACACAATACTCGAGGATTTATAACAGAGGTAAATCACATGTAAAAGTAACGTAAATACTATTACCTCAATCCAAATAGCGGAAGTAACAAGGTTGTGGATTCCCATCAACACCAATGGCAAAGTTGAGTGTAGAAATCGTAACCCTAACGTATCACTTACTCGTCGTAAGAAATCCTGCAACATGAGACGTTGCAGCCACAAAGGGTCAGTACATTGAATGTACTGGCAAATTAACACCAGAGGATAATGTTGAATAAAGGCTATCACTACATGCATATTTGGCTGGTGGAAAGGCTCTTGGGTTATAATGTTTTTGAGAAAAGCCAATTTTTCCCTACTGCAAAGGAATACATTTTAATTAACTATCATGGTGGTTGTTGAACATTGAGAATGGTTGACAGCATTCTCAATCCCAATTAAGTAACATCATTAAACCCAACAAAATTAATTTAAAGTAACATGATGAGATTCACATGATAATCCAAGTACTAGATACTCAAAACGTCCATAACCAGGGACACGACTATCATGATTAGTTTATACACTCTGCAGAGGTTTGCGCACTTTTCCCCACAAGACTCGATCGCCTCCGTTTGGTTTCTTGCACTACACGGTGTTTGAGAGACGGATGACCGAGACATAGTCTTTCAGAAGCGCTAGCACCTTACGATGGGTAGACCATACCACCTACATCCCCTACATCTACTAGTCTACCACTGTAAGAGTTCGCACGACTTAGTCAACTATGCTAGAGCCCATAATAGCTTGTGGCTGCACACGGAAGTTTCTAGCATGAATAATCTCATGATCCCTTTGAGCCTGGGTGGCGATCCAAAAGAAAACAGGCAATCCTGGAATACCCAGGTGCCTAGACAGGCAATCGCCGGAATACCCAGGTGCCTCAATCCACCCAGATGTGTGTTAAAGTTGCCACCTTAAGTAAACCATTAATTAACAATCTCACATCTGTCATGAAATACTCTCAAACCCAATCCATGTCTACGAGCATAGCATGGCAATATAAGCATAACGTAATAGTAACTCCCAAGGTTTGAATGCAGGGCAATAGGTTCCTACCTCATCAACTACTTCCCAATACCCACATGTTATCAATCCTACTCATGCAATGTTTGAGGTTGAACTAATGCATAAAAACTGGGTGATAAAGGGGTATGATCAAAGTGTGAACTTGCCTGCAATGTTGATGAAAATGATTCACACTGATAACTCTTGATAGTTCTACTCGTCACACTCCGGTCAATCTATCGTAATCAAGCAATAGTAACCACACATAAGCAATCACTCAAAAGACCCGAAAGATCGAAGAAGACGATTCGGAAAACTTCAAAACCAAGAAAATAACTCTTGCAACATAAAACAGTTCTAACAGTACCAAAATTATATGAATTTGGCCTTATCAGAAAGTTTAGGTCAAGAGCTTCGATTTGCAAAAAGAATCAACTAAATCATCGTTACGAAACTCAAGTTATGATCAAATGAAGTTTGAATACAAATCTAATCAAATTCAAATTTTAAACTTTTGAAAAACATGTTTGAGTTGGATTACTGGATAGAGGAGATCATAACGAAGAAGTGGGCATTGGTTTCGTCTAATTCCGACTAACGAGCAAAAAGTTATAGTCGTTTGGAAACCAGGGGCTGATGTGTAAATAAAATATTCATGGATGGGTCCTTGGCTGAAAACTATAATAAAAAGAAAAATGAAAATTCTGCTATACGAACGTTCGCTATGAAACCCTAACGAACGAAAATCGTTCACTGTGAATACCTAACCAGTGAGCGTTTGTAAAATAAGTCTAACTAAAAAAAATTAAACCGGCTAAAGAGAAGTCATTTTTTAGTCTGCATAACTCTTCTGCCTGGACTGAGCTACCTTCAGTCTATCTCGAATCAACTTAACATTCTCTTCTGACTCCTTGATCACATTTGGTCCAACAAATGACGGTCTCCAACTTCATCCCACATACTCTTGGGGCATCCTACATATCGAGACAAAACTCGTATTCATTTTGTCTGAAATCCACTCAGTGGAGTATCCTTATCTTTTCCAGGGGTCAACGGTTCTTACAGGGTACTACCACCCTTAAAATGCACAAATCTTCCATAGACCATATTTCTCATATCCTCAGAATGGCAAAAATTCTTCTTCATAGAGTAACAACTCATAAAATCCATATCAGTACCAACGATGCTAACTTTATTCATTCTCAAGTGATTACAATCTTGCTTTTTCATTACATGTATCAACTCAACACCTCAATATAAAAGAAAATGTTCTCACTTCTACTACTCTATTTCTTTTATTGCAAACTCAACTATCTAGCACAAGTTTCCTTCTCCTTGGGGCATTCTCTAGCAAAGTACCCTGCTCCATTACAACTAAAACATATTACTTCTGACAAGTATCGAGGTTTCCTTTTTGGGCAATTGTTGAGGTAGTGCCCTGACTTCTTGCACCTGTAACAGGTGATATGACTCGGGTCCTTCCTGGTATCCAATCTACTTCTCTTCCTGGACCTTTCCGTTCCAATCATGGATTCTATTTCTTGTGGGTCATACTCTACTTCCTCCGCCGGGAATTCTACTAGATCCCCATTCAAACAATTTTGGGAGATGTGTCCTTCTTCTCCACATGAATAGAAAGACTTAGTGTAGGGTTTTCTCGGGTCTTCTTTAGGTGTGTCCTCCATCACGGTTTCTTCTAAAATTTCCATAAGGGCTCCTTTCTTTACTTCTTTCTTCAGATGTACGGTTCTTCGTACCATGGGGTAAATGTGACACTGAGCAGGATAGTGGGTAGTCCCTTCACACAAGAAACAAGTAATTTGCCTAGTTGGGCATTCTTCAACTGGGTGACTTCCTTAACAATTAGGGCATTCATCCTTGTGTTCTTTATGGGTGTGTCCTATTTCTGCACAAAGCTTGCATGCACAATGCTTCTTCATATCATTTTCATAGGGCTTCAACTTCTGGGACACAAGCCGAGACTTTGGCAAAGTCAACTTAAATTCTTTCCAAGTGGTTACTCCTTGCCTTCCATTGATGGTTTGGTACATCCTCCACCAAGTAGCAGCACCTCTTTCAAAGCACTGAAGAGCTTGATGGGTCATATCATGTCCAACTATAGGGTTATTCTCCATGTGATCCTCCATGTTCTGAATCCATTGGTCCGTCTCCAATTGACTCATCGGTCCAGAAAATATAAGCTCATCTTCATTCATCCTCTATTGGGTCCATGGGTTTGGGGTGAGATAAGAGAGATAGAGAGGGATACACACAATGCAAACAATAGTTTTGAAAAGACAGATTTTTGTTGTGGCTGTCGAAAAACATCAAACAAATAATAGCTCACAATCGTCGCATCTAACGTAGGTATAGGACGATTCTTGTTCATGCCTCCAATGGCTTCTTCCGATCATGCTTGTCTTTCTCAAGTTCTTTTGGCAGATCAACTCTGTTGACGCGAAGTCTCTCGTGACGTCCTTTAATATTCTGGAGTTGCGTTCCAAACTTCTAGGTTTCAACATCCTTGGCATGAACCATGGTCTAGTTCCTGACGAATCTCCGGTTTCTTGAGGTTTTGCTCCTCCATCTTGGCTACTTCAGCTTCTGGGTCCTAAGTTCTTCACGAAATGCTCCTTGTCAAAATATGGCTTCTTGTAGCTCCATCCTAACTTCTTGATGTAACACTCCAGATCCTGGTGATACACCGGCTAAGGTTAAAACTTCATCTCTGCTGATAGATGCTCCATCAGCCTTCTACGATCCAATCCTTCCGAAGAAATGCATGCTTAACTCAGCACGGTGACAATAGCATCAGCGGGTGATGACATCACGGATAACCGTGTTTCTGCTCTTGTCATTCCCATGAGCTATCATCCCATAGTTGATATCTCTTGCCTTAGGGTTTTATTTGACAAAACTTCGAGTTCTCATGCTCCTTGTTTCAGTCTTTCTCCGATACACCTGATCTCGGGTATTGACAACTTCCATAGTCGGCCAGGTTCCATAAGGGTAGCCTTCCTAGGTCATACAAAGCTGGAAATTCTTCGGAGCCTCCAATTCTTCTAGTCTTCAGAGTCTTCAATAGTTGTAGTTTCCATTATCATAATGTATGGTAAAATCCTCTTCATTCCGTAGTGGTTGTGGTTGTCCGATATCTTGTACTTCTTGGAGTGGTCTCATCAGTCGAATCTTCGTGTGGGCAAAAGGGGAAAAGGTATAGTCTCACTAAAAGGGAATATTTGAATAAACTCAGAAGAGAAGAGAGGTAAAAGGTCTTTTTGAAAGGGAAAGTTGTAGAGAAAAATCTTTGCTATGGGCTTGCCAGTTTCTAGGGTCACGTCCTACAGTCAACATGTGCTCTGATACCATCTTGTAGCGACCTGACCCGAATGGATCAAGTCTTTGTAACATCATATATGTCATATAGTTAGCTTATTTTCCTCGAAAATGACATAATAAGCCTAATTAGCTCCAAAATGATCAATTTTATCTAAGTTAGCTCCAAAATGACCTAAGTTACCTCTAAAATGCTAAATTAGCTCTAATATACTTAGTTACCTAGGTTAGCTCAATAAAGACCTATAATTAGCTTAATTATGTCAAAATGGCATAATATGCTTAGTTAACTCAAAAATAGCATAATTAGCTAGCTAAGTTAGCTCCAAAATGACCAAGTTTACCTAGGTTAGCTCCAATATGATCCATTTTACCTAGGTTAGCTCCAAAATGACCTATTTACCTAGCTTAGCTCTAAAATGACCTACACACTTAGCATTTTTACCTAGCTTAGCTAAAAAATGGCATTTTTCCTACCTTAGTTAGAAGAACAAGATAAGAAGAAGAGAGGAGAAAAAGAAAAGGAAGATAAATTCTTCTTCTTATTTTTCTTCTTTTTCTTCTAGCTAGTCTTCTTCCTTAGTTAGAATAAGAAGAAGATAAAGAAGAGGAGAGGAGAAAAGGAAAGAGAAGATAAAATTCTTCTTCTTCTTGTTATTTTTCTTCTTTTTCTTCTAGCTAGTCTCTTCCTTAGTTAGAAGAGGAGAGGAGAAAAAGAAAGAGAAGATAAATTCTTCTTCCTCCTCCTCCTCTTCTTCTTCGTCTGTAGCGACCTGACCCGAATGGATCAAGTCTCTATGCTTAAGTGTCATCCCTGGATCGGTATGCTGACACACACAGTACTCGAGGATTTATAACAGAGGTAAATCACATGTAAATGTAACGTAAATACTATTAGCTCCATCCAAATAGCGGAAGTAACAAGGTTGTGGATTCCCATCAACACCAATGGCAAAGTTGAGTGTAGAAATCGTAACCCTAACGTATCACTTACTCGTCGTAAGAAATCCTACAACATGAGACGTTGCAGCCACAAAGGGTCAGTACATTGAATGTACTAGCAAATTCACACCAGAGGATAATGATGAATAAAGGCTATCACTACGTGCATATTTGGCTGGTGGAAAGGCTCTAGGGTTATAATGTTTTTGCGAAAAGCCAATTTTTCCCTACTGCAAAGGAATACATTTTAATTAACTATCATGGTGGTTGTTGAACATTGAGAATGGTTGACAGCATTCTCAATCCCAATTAAGTAACATCATTAAACCCAACAAAATTAATTTAAAGTAACATGATGAGATTCACATGATAATCCAAGTACTAGATACTCAAAACGTCCATAACCGGGGACACGGCTAATCATGATTAGTTTATACACTCTGTAGAGGTTTGCGCACTTTTCCCCACAAGACTCGATCGCCTCCGTTTGGTTTCTTGCACTACACGGTGTTTGAGAGACGGATGACCGAGACATAGTCTTTCAGAAGCGCTAGCACCTTACGATGGGTAGACCGTACCACCTACATCCCCTACATCTACTAGTCTACCACTGTAAGAGTTCGCACGACTTAGTCAACTATGCTAGAGCCCATAATAGCTTGTGGCTGCACACGGAAGTTTCTAGCATGAATAATCTCATGATCCCTTTGAGCCTGGGTGGCGGTCCAAAAGAAAACAGGCAATCCTGGAATACCCAGGTGCCTAGACAGGCAATCGCCGGAATACCCAGGTGCCTCAATCCACCCAGATGTGTGTTAAAGTTGCCACCTTAAGTAAACCATTAATTAACAATCTCACATCTGTCATGAAATACTCTCAAACCCAATCCACGTCTACGAGCATAGCATGGCAATATAAGCATAACGTAATAGTAACTCCCAAGGTTTGAATGCAGGGCAATAGGTTCCTACCTCATCAACTACTTCCCAATACCCACATGTTATCAATCCTACTCATGCAATGTTTGACGTTGAACTAATGCATAAAAACTGGGTGATAAAGGGGTATGATCAAAGTGTGAACTTGCCTGCAATGTTGATGAAGATGATTCGCACTGATAACTCTTGATAGTTCTACTCGTCACACTCCGGTCAATCTATCGTAAGCAAGCAATAGTAACCACACATAAGCAATCACTCAAAAGACCCGAAAGATCGAAGAAGACGATTCGGAAAACTTCAAAACCAAGAAAATAACTCTTGCAACATAAAACAATTTCTAACAGTACCAAAATTATATGAATTTGGCCTTATCAGAAAGTTTAGGTCAAGAGCTTCGATTTTCAAAAAGAATCAACTAAATCAGAGTTACGAAATTCAAGTTATGATCAAATGAAGTTTGAATACAAATCTAATCAAATTCAAATTTTAAAGTTTTGAAAAACATGTTTGAGTTGGATTACTGGATAGAGGAGATCATAACGAAGAAGTGGGCATTGGTTTCGTCTAATTCCGACTAACGAGCAAAAAGTTATAGTCGTTTGGAAACCAGGGGCTGATCTGTAAATAAAATATTCATGGATGGGTCCTTGGCTGAAAACTATAATAAAAAGAAAAATGAAAATTCTGCTATACGAACGTTCGCTATGAAACCCTAATGAACGAAAATCGTTCACTATGAATACCTAACCAGTGAGCGTTTGTAAAATAAGTCTAACTAAAAAAAATTAAACCGGCTAAAGAGAAGTCATTTTTTAGTCTGCATAACTCTTCTGCCTGGACTGAGCTACCTTCAGTCTATCTCGAATCAACTTAACAATCTCTTCTGACTCCTTGATCACATTTGGTCCAACAACTGACGGTCTCCAACTTCATCCCACATACTCTTGGGGCATCCTACATATCGAGACAAAACTCGTATTCATTTTGTCTGAAATCCACTCTGTGGAGTATCCTTATCTTTTCCAGGGGTCAACGGTTCTTACAGGGTACTACCACCCTTAAAATGCACAAATCTTCCATAGACCATATTTCTCATATCCTCAGAATGGCCAAAATTCTTCTTCATAGAGTAACAACTCATAAAATCCATATCAGTACCAACGATGCTAACTTTATTCATTCTCAAGTGATTACAATCTTGCTTTTCCATTACATGTCTCAACTCAACACCTCAATATAAAAGAAAATGTTCTCACTTCTACTACTCCATTTCTTTTATTGCAAACTCAACTATCTAGCACAAGTTTCCTTCTCCTTGGGGCATTCTCTAGCAAAGTACCCTGCTCCATTACAACTAAAACATATTACTTCTGACAAGTATCGAGGTTTCCTTTTTGGGCAATTGTTGAGGTAGTGCCCTGACTTCTTGCACCTGTAACAGGTGATATGACTCGGGTCCTTCCTGGTATCCAATCTGCTTCTCTTCCTGGACCTTTCCGTTCCAATCATGGATTCTATTTCTTGTGGGTCATACTCTACTTCCTCCGTCGGGAATTCTACTAGATCCCCATTCAAACAATTTTGGGAGATGTGTCCTTCTTCTCCACATGAATAGAAAGACTTAGTGTAGGGTTTTCTCGGGTCTTCTTTAGGTGTGTCCTCCATCACGGTTTCTTCTAAAATTTCCATAAGGGCTCCTTTCTTTACTTCTTTCTTCAGATGTACGGTTCTTCGTACCATGGGGTAAATGTGACACTGAGCAGGATAGTGGGTAGTCCCTTCACACAAGAAACAAGTAATTTGCCTAGTTGGGCATTCTTCAACTGGGTGACTTCCTTAACAATTAGGGCATTCATCCTTGTGTTCTTTATGGGTGTGTCCTATTTCTGCACAAAGCTTGCATGCACAATGCTTCTTCATATCATTTTCATAGGGCTTCAACTTCTGGGACACAAGCCGAGACTTTGGCAAAGTCAACTTAAATTCTTTCCAAGTGGTTACTCCTTGCCTTCCATTGATGGTTTGGTACATCCTCCACCAAGTAGCAGCACCTCTTTCAAAGCACTGAAGAGCTTGATGGGTCATATCATGTCCAACTATAGGGTTATTCTCCATGTGATCCTCCATGTTCTGAATCCATTGGTCCGTCTCCAATTGACTCATCGGTCCAGAAAATATAAGCTCATCTTCATTCATCCTCTATTGGGTCCATGGGTTTGGGGTGAGATTAGAGAGATAGAGAGGGATACACACAATGCAAACAATAGTTTTGAAAAGACAGATTTTTGTTGTGGCTGTCGAAAAACATCAAACAAATAATAGCTCACAATCGTCGCATCTAACGTAGGTATAGGACGAGTCTTGTTCATGCCTCCAATGGCTTCTTCCGATCATGCATGTCTTTCTCAAGTTCTTTTGGCAGATCAACTCTGTTGACGCGAAGTCTCTCGTGACGTCCTTTAATATTCTGGAGTTGCGTTCCAAACTTCTAGGTTTCAACATCCTTGGCATGAACCATGGTCTAGTTCCTGACGAATCTCCGGTTTCTTGAGGTTTTGCTCCTCCATCTTGGCTACTTCAGCTTCTGGGTCCTAAGTTCTTCACGAAATGCTCCTTGTCAAAATATGGCTTCTTGTAGCTCCATCCTAACTTCTTGATGTAACACTCCAGATCCTGGTGATACACCGGCTAAGGTTAAAACTTCATCTCTTCTGATAGATGCTCCATCAGCCTTCTACGATCCAATCCTTCCGAAGAAATGCATGCTTAACTCAGCACGGTGACAATAGCATCAGCGGGTGATGACATCACGGATAACCGTGTTTCTGCTCTTGTCATTCCCATGAGCTATCATCCCATAGTTGATATCTCCTGCCTTAGGGTTTTATTTGACAAAACTTCGAGTTCTCATGCTCCTTGTTTCAGTCTTTCTCCGATACACCTGATCTCGGGTATTGACAACTTCCATAGTCGGCCAGGTTCCATAAGGGTAGCCTTCCTAGGTCATACAAAGCTGGAAATTCTTCGGAGCCTCCAATTCTTCTAGTCTTCAGAGTCTTCAATAGTTGTAGTTTCCATTATCATAATGTATGGTAAAATCCTCTTCATTCCGTAGTGGTTGTGGTTGTCCGATATCTTGTACTTCTTGGAGTGGTCTCATCAGTCGAATCTTCGTGTGGGCAAAAGGGGAAAAGGTATAGTCTCACTAAAAGGGAATATTTGAATAAACTCAGAAGAGAAGAGAGGTAAAAGGTCTTTTTGAAAGGGAAAGTTGTAGAGAAAAATCTTTACTATGGGCTTGCCAGTTTCTAGGGTCACGTCCTACAGTCAACATGTGCTCTGATACCATCTTGTAGCGACCTGACCCGAATGGATCAAGTCTTTGTAACATCATATATGTCATATAGTTAGCTTATTTTCCTCGAAAATGACATAATAAGCCTAATTAGCTCCAAAATGATCAATTTTATCTAAGTTAGCTCCAAAATGACCTAAGTTACCTCTAAAATGCTAAATTAGCTCTAATATACTTAGTTACCTAGGTTAGCTCAATAAAGACCTATAATTAGCTTAATTATGTCAAAATGGCATAATATGCTTAGTTAACTCAAAAATAGCATAATTAGCTAGCTAAGTTAGCTCCAAAATGACCAAGTTTACCTAGGTTAGCTCCAATATGATCCATTTTACCTAGGTTAGCTCCAAAATGACCTATTTACCTAGCTTAGCTCTAAAATGACCTACACACTTAGCATTTTTACCTAGCTTAGCTAAAAAATGGCATTTTTCCTACCTTAGTTAGAAGAACAAGATAAGAAGAGGAGAGGAGAAAAAGAAAAGGAAGATAAATTCTTCTTCTTATTTTTCTTCTTTTTCTTCTAGCTAGTCTTCTTCCTTAGTTAGAATAAGAAGAAGATAAAGAAGAGGAGAGGAGAAAAGGAAAGAGAAGATAAAATTCTTCTTCTTCTTGTTATTTTTCTTCTTTTTCTTCTAGCTAGTCTCTTCCTTAGTTAGAAGAGGAGAGGAGAAAAAGAAAGAGAAGATAAATTCTTCTTCCTCCTCCTCCTCTTCTTCTTCGTCTGTAGCGACCTGACCCGAATGGATCAAGTCTCTATGCTTAAGTGTCATCCCTGGATCGGTATGCTGACACACACAGTACTCGAGGATTTATAACAGAGGTAAATCACATGTAAATGTAACGTAAATACTATTACCTCCATCCAAATAGCGGAAGTAACAAGGTTGTGGATTCCCATCAACACCAATGGCAAAGTTGAGTGTAGAAATCGTAACCCTAACGTATCACTTACTCGTCGTAAGAAATCCTACAACATGAGACGTTGCAGCCACAAAGGGTCAGTACATTGAATGTACTGGCAAATTCACACCAGAGGATAATGATGAATAAAGGCTATCACTATGTGCATATTTGGCTGGTGGAAAGGCTCTAGGGTTATAATGTTTTTGCGAAAAGCCAATTTTTCCCTACTGCAAAGGAATACATTTTAATTAACTATCATGGTGGTTGTTGAACATTGAGAATGGTTGACAGCATTCTCAATCCCAATTAAGTAACATCATTAAACCCAACAAAATTAATTTAAAGTAACATGATGAGATTCACATGATAATCCAAGTACTAGATACTCAAAACGTCCATAACCGGGGACACGGCTAATCATGATTAGTTTATACACTCAGCAGAGGTTTGCGCACTTTTCCCCACAAGACTCGATCGCCTCCGTTTGGTTTCTTGCACTACACGGTGTTTGAGAGACGGATGACCGAGACATAGTCTTTCAGAAGCGCTAGCACCTTACGATGGGTAGACCGTACCACCTACATCCCCTACATCTACTAGTCTACCACTGTAAGAGTTCGCACGACTTAGTCAACTATGCTAGAGCCCATAATAGCTTGTGGCTGCACACGGAAGTTTCTAGCATGAATAATCTCATGATCCCTTTGAGCCTGGGTGGCGGTCCAAAAGAAAACAGGCAATCCTGGAATACCCAGGTGCCTAGACAGGCAATCGCCGGAATACCCAGGTGCCTCAATCCACCCAGATGTGTGTTAAAGTTGCCACCTTAAGTAAACCATTAATTAACAATCTCACATCTGTCATGAAATACTCTCAAACCCAATCCACGTCTACGAGCATAGCATGGCAATATAAGCATAACGTAATAGTAACTCCCAAGGTTTGAATGCAGGGCAATAGGTTCCTACCTCATCAACTACTTCCCAATACCCACATGTTATCAATCCTACTCATGCAATGTTTGAGGTTGAACTAATGCATAAAAACTGGGTGATAAAGGGGTATGATCAAAGTGTGAACTTGCCTGCAATGTTGATGAAGATGATTCGCACTGATAACTCTTGATAGTTCTACTCGTCACACTCCGGTCAATCTATCGTAAGCAAGCAATAGTAACCACACATAAGCAATCACTCAAAAGACCCGAAAGATCGAAGAAGACGATTCGGAAAACTTCAAAACCAAGCAAATAACACTTGCAAAATAAAACAATTTATAAAAGTACCAAAATTATATGAATTTGGCCTTATCAGAAAGTTTAGGTCTAGAGCTTCGATTTGCAAAAAGAATCAACTAAATCAGAGTTACGAAACTCAAGTTATGATCAAATGAAGTTTGAATACAAATCTGATCAAATTCAAATTTTAAACTTTTGAAAAACATGTTTGAGTTGGATTACTGGATAGAGGAGATCATAACGAAGAAGTGGGCATTGGTTTCGTCTAATTCCGACTAACGAGCAAAAAGTTATAGTCGTTTGGAAACCAGGGGCTGAACTGTAAATAAAATATTCACAGATGGGTCCTTGGCTGAAAACTATAATAAAAAGAAAAATAAAAATTCTACTATATGAACGTTCGCTACGAAACCCTAACGAACGAAAATCGTTCACTGTGAATACCTATCCAGTGAGCGTTTGTAAAATAAGTCTAACTAAAAAAAATTAAACCGGCTAAAGAGAAGTCATTTTTAGTCTGCATAACTCTTCTGCCTGGACTGAGCTACCTTCAGTCTATCAACTTAACATTCTCTTCTGACTCCTTGATCACATTTGGTCCAACAACTGACGGTCTCCAACTTCATCCCACATACTCTTGGGGCATCCTACATATCGAGACAAAACTCGTATTCATTTTGTCTGAAATCCACTCAGTGGAGTATCCTTATCTTTTCCAGGGGTCAACGGTTCTTACAGGGTACTACCACCCTTAAAATGCACAAATCTTCCATAGACCATATTTCTCATATCCTCAGAATGGCCAAAATTCTTCTTCATAGAGTAACAACTCATAAAATCCATATCAGTACCAACGATGCTAACTTTATTCATTCTCAAGTGATTACAATCTTGCTTTTCCATTACATGTCTCAACTCAACACATCAATATAAAAGAAAATGTTCTCACTTCTACTACTCCATTTCTTTTATTGCAAACTCAACTATCTAGCACAAGTTTCCTTCTCCTTGGGGCATTCTCTGGCAAAGTGCCCTGCTCCATTACAACTAAAACATATTACTTGTGACAAGTATCGAGGTTTCCTTTTTAGGCAATTATTGAGGTAGTTCCCTGACTTCTTGCACCTGTAACAGGTGATATGACTCGGGTCCTTCCTGGTATCCAATCTTCTTCTCTTCCTGGACCTTTCCGTTCCAATCATGGATTCTATTTCTTGTGGGTCATACTCTACTTCCTCCGTCGGGAATTCTACTAGATCCCCATTCAAACAATTTTGGGAGATGTGTCCTTCTTCTCCACATGAATAGAAAGACTTAGTGTAGGGTTTTCTCGGGTCTTCTTTAGGTGTGTCCTCCATCACGGTTTCTTCTAAAATTTCCATAAGGGCTCCTTTCTTTACTTCTTTCTTCAGATGTACGGTTCTTCATACCATGGGGTAAATGTGACACTGAGCAGGATAGTGGGTAGTCCCTTCACACAAGAAACAAGTAATTTGCCTAGTTGGGCATTCTTCAACTGGGTGACTTCCTTAACAATTAGGGCATTCATCCTTGTGTTCTTTATGGGTGTGTCCTATTTCTCCACAAAGCTTGCATGCACAATGCTTCTTCATATCATTTTCATAGGGCTTCAACTTCTGGGACACAAGCCGAGACTTTGGCAAAGTCAACTTAAATTCTTTCCAAGTGGTTACTCCTTGCCTTCCATTGATGGTTTGGTACATCCTCCACCAAGTAGCAGCACCTCTTTCAAAGCACTGAAGAGCTTGATGGGTCATATCATGTCCAACTATAGGGTTATTCTCCATGTGACCCTCCATGTTCTGAATCCATTGGTCCGTCTCCAATTGACTCATCGGTCCAGAAAATATAAGCTCATCTTCATTCATCCTCTATTGGGTCCATGGGTTTGGGGTGAGATAAGAGAGATAGAGAGGGATACACACAATGCAAACAACAATTTTGAAAAGATAGATTTTTGTTGTGGCTGTCGAAAAACTGAAAACAAATGAAAGCTCACAATCATCGCATCTAACGTAGGTATAGGACAGGGGTTTGGTCTTCTAAAGGTCAATAAAACTTCAAGGTCGTCTAACTCTACGAGTCTTGTTCATGCCTCCAATGGCTTCTTCCGATCATGCTTGTCTTTCTCAAGTTCTTTTGGCAGATCAACTCTGTTAACGCGAAGTCTCTCGTGACGTCCTTTAATATTCTGGAGTTGCGTTCCAAACTTCTAGGTTTCAACATCCTTGGCATGAACCATGGTCTAGTTCCTGACGAATCTCCGGTTTCTCGAGGTTTTGCTCCTCCATCTTGGCTACTTCAGCTTCTGGGTCCTAAGTTCTTCATGAAATGCTCCTTGTCAAAATATGGCTTCTTGTAGCTCCATCCTAACTTCTTGATGTAACACTCCAGATCCTGGTGATACACCGGCTAAGGTTAAAACTTCATCTCTGCTGATAGATGCTCCATCAGCCTTCTACAATCCAATCCTTCCAAAGAAATGCATGCTTAACTCAGCACGGTGACAATAGCATCAGCGGGCGATGACATCACGGATAACCGTGTTTCTGCTCTTGTCATTCCCATGAGCTATCATCCCATAGTTGATATCTCCTGCCTTAGGGTTTTCTTTGACAAAACTTCGAGTTCTCATGCTCCTTGTTTCAGTCTTTCTCCGATACACCTGATCTCGGGTATTGACAACTTCCATAGTCGGCCAAGTTCCATAAGGGTAGCCTTCCTAGGTCATACAAAGCTGGAAATTCTTCGGAGCCTCCAATTCTTCTACTCTTCAGAGTCTTCAATAGTTGTAGTTTCCATTATAATAATGTATGGTAAAATCCTCTTCATTCCGTAGTGGTTGTGGTTGTCCGATATCTTGTACTTCTTGGAGTGGTCTCATCAGTCGAATCTTCGTGTGGGCAAAAGGGGAAAAGGTATAGTCTCACTAAAAGGGAATATTTGAATAAACTTAGAAGAGAAGAGAGGTAAAAGGTCTTTTTGAAAGGGAAAGTTGTAGAGAAAAATCTTTGCTATGGGCTTGCCAGTTTCTAGGGTCACATCCTACAGTCAACATGTGCTCTGATACCATCTTGTAGCGACCTGACCCGAATGGATCAAGTCTTTGTAACATCATATATGTCATATAGTTAGCTTATTTTCCTCGAAAATGACATAATAAGCCTAATTAGCTCCAAAATGATCAATTTTATCTAAGTTAGCTCCAAAATGACCTAAGTTACCTCTAAAATGCTAAATTAGCTCTAATATACTTAGTTACCTAGGTTAGCTCAATAAAGACCTATAATTAGCTTACTTATGTCAAAATGGCATAATATGCTTAGTTAACTCAAAAATAGCATAATTAGCTAGCTAAGTTAGCTCCAAAATGACCAAGTTTACCTAGGTTAGCTCCAAAATGACCTATTTACCTAGCTTAGCTCTAAAATGACCTACACACTTAGCATTTTTACCTAGCTTAGCTAAAAAATGGCATTTTTCCTACCTTAGTTAGAAGAACAAGATAAGAAGAGGAGAGGAGAAAAAGAAAAGGAAGATAAATTCTTCTTCTTATTTTTCTTCTTTTTCTTCTAGCTAGTCTTCTTCCTTAGTTAGAATAAGAAGAAGATAAAGAAGAGGAGAGCAGAAAAGGAAAGAGAAGATAAAATTCTTCTTCTTCTTGTTATTTTTCTTCTTTTTCTTCTAGCTAGTCTCTTCCTTAGTTAGAAGAGGAGAGGAGAAAAAGAAAGAGAAGATAAATTCTTCTTCCTCCTCCTCCTCTTCTTCTTCGTCTGTAGCGACCTGACCCGAATGGATCAAGTCTCTATGCTTAAGTGTCATCCCTGGATCGGTATGCTGACACACACAGTACTCGAGGATTTATAACAGAGGTAAATCACATGTAAAAGTAACGTAAATACTATTACCTCAATCCAAATAGCGGAAGTAACAAGGTTGTGGATTCCCATCAACACAAATGGCAAAGTTGAGTGTAGAAATCGTAACCCTAACGTATCACTTACTCGTCGTAAGAAATCCTGCAACATGAGACGTTGCAGCCACAAAGGGTCAGTACATTGAATGTACTGGCAAATTCACACCAGAGGATAATGATGAATAAAGGCTATCACTACATGCATATTTTGCTGGTGGAAAGGCTCTAGGGTTATAATGTTTTTGCGAAAAGCCAATTTTTCCCTACTGCAAAGGAATACATTTTAATTGACTACCATGGTGGTTGTTGAACATTGAGAATGGTTGACAGCATTCTCAATCCCAATTAAGTAACATCATTAAACCCAACAAAATTAATTTAAAGTAACATGATGAGATTCACATGATAATCCAAGTACTAGATACTCAAAACGTCCATAACCGGGGACACGGCTAATCATGATTAGTTTATACACTCTGCAGAGGTTTGCGCACTTTTCCCCACAAGACTCGATCGCCTCCGTTTGGTTTCTTGCACTACACGGTGTTTGAGAGACGGATGACCGAGACATAGTCTTTCAGAAGCGCTAGCACCTTACGATGGGTAGACCGTACCACCTACATCCCCTACATCTACTAGTCTACCACTATAAGAGTTCGCACGACTTAGTCAACTATGCTGGAGCCCATAATAGCTTGTGGCTGCACACGGAAGTTTCTAGCATGAATAATCTCATGATCCCTTTGAGCCTGGGTGGCGGTCCAAAAGAAAACAGGCAATCCTGGAATACCCAGGTGCCTAGACAGGCAATCGCCGGAATACCCAGGTGCCTCAATCCACCCAGATGTGTGTTAAAGTTGCCACCTTAAGTAAACCATTAATTAACAATCTCACATCTGTCATGAAATACTCTCAAACCCAATCCACGTCTACGAGCATGGCATGGCAATATAAGCATAACGTAATAGTAACTCCCAAGGTTTGAATGCAGGGCAATAGGTTCCTACCTCATCAACTACTTCCCAATACCCACGTGTTATCAATCCTACTCATGCAATGTTTGAGGTTGAACTAATGCATAAAAACTGGGTGATAAAGGGGTATGATCAAAGTGTGAACTTGCCTGCAATGTTGATGAAGATGATTCGCACTGATAACTCTTGATAGTTCTACTCGTCACACTCCGGTCAATCTATCGTAAGCAAGCAATAGTAACCACACATAAGCAATCACTCAAAAGACCCAAAAGATCGAAGAAGATGATTCGGAAAACTTCAAAACCAAGAAAATAACTCTTGCAAAATAAAACAATTTCTAACAGTACCAAAATTATATGAATTTGGCCTTATCAGAAAGTTTAGGTCAAGAGCTTCGATTTGCAAAAAGAATCAACTAAATCAGAGTTACGAAACTCAAGTTATGATCAAATGAAGTTTGAATACAAATCTGATCAAATTCAAATTTTAAACTTTTGAAAAACATGTTTGAGTTGGATTACTGGATAGAGGAGATCATAACGAAGAAGCGGGCATTGGTTTCGTCTAATTCCGACTAACGAGCAAAAAGTTATAGTCATTTGGAAACCAGGGGCTGATCTGTAAATAAAATATTCACGGATGGGTCCTTGGCTGAAAACTATAATAAAAAGAAAAATAAAAATTCTACTATATGAACGTTCGCTATGAAACCCTAATGAACGAAAATCGTTCACTGTGAATACCTAACCAGTGAGCGTTTGTAAAATAAGTCTAACTAAAAAAATTAAACCGGCTAAAGAGAAGTCATTTTTTAGTCTGCATAACTCTTCTGCCTGGACTGAGCTACCTTCAGTCTATCTCGAATCAACTTAACACTCTCTTCTGACTCCTTGATCACATTTGGTCCAACAACTGACGGTCTCCAACTTCATCCCACATACTCTTGGGGCATCCTACATATCGAGACAAAACTCGTATTCATTTTGTCTGAAATCCACTCAGTGGAGTATCCTTATCTTTTCCAGGGGTCAACGGTTCTTACAGGGTACTACCACCCTTAAAATACACAAATCTTCCATAGACCATATTTCTCATATCCTCAGAATGGCCAAAATTCTTCTTCATAGAGTAACAACTCATAAAATCCATATCAGTACCAACGATGCTAACTTTATTCATTCTCAAGTGATTACAATCTTGCTTTTCCATTACATGTCTCAACTCAACACATCAATATAAAATAAAATGTTCTCACTTCCACTACTCCATTTCTTTTATTGCAAACTCAACTATCTAGCACAAGTTTCCTTCTCCTTGGGGCATTCTCTGGCAAAGTGCCCTGCTCCATTACAACTAAAACATATTACTTCTGACAAGTATCGAGGTTTCCTTTTTGGGCAATTGTTGAGGTAGTGCCCTGACTTCTTGCACCTGTAACAGGTGAGATGACTCGGGTCCTTCCTGGTATCCAATCTGCTTCTCTTCCTGGACCTTTCCATTCCAATCATGGATTCTATTTCTTGTGGGTCATACTCTAATTCCTCCGTCGGGAATTCTACTAGATCCCCATTCAAACAATTTTGGGAGATGTGTCCTTCTTCTCCACATGAATAGAAAGACTTAGTGTAGGGTTTTCTCGGGTCTTCTTTAGGTGTGTCCTCCATCACGATTTCTTCTAAAATTTCCATAAGGGCTCCTTTCTTTACTTCTTTCTTCAGATGTACGGTTCTTCGTACCATGGGGTAAATGTGACACTGAGCAGGATAGTGGGTAGTCCCTTCACACAAGAAACAAGTAATTTACCTAGTTGGGCATTCTTCAACTGGGTGACTTCCTTAACAATTAGGGCATTCATCCTTGTGTTCTTTATGGGTGTGTCCTATTTCTCCACAAAGCTTGCATGCATAATGCTTCTTCATATCATTTTCATAGGGCTTCAACTTCTGGGACACAAGCCGAGACTTTGGCAAAGTCAACTTAAATTCTTTCCAAGTGGTTACTCCTTGCCTTCCATTGATGGTTTGGTACATCCTCCACCAAGTAGCAGCACCTCTTTCAAAGCACTGAAGACCATGATGGGTCATATCATGTCCAACTATAGGGTTATTCTCCATGTGATCCTCCATGTTCTGAATCCATTGGTCCGTCTCCAATTGACTCATCGGTCCGGAATATATAAGCTCATCTTCATTCATCCTCTATTGGGTCCATGGGTTTGGGGTGAGATAAGAGAGATAGAGAGGGATACACACAATGCAAACAACAGTTTTGAAAAGACAGATTTTTGTTGTGGCTGTCGAAAACCATCAAACAAATGAAAGCTGACAATCGTCGCAGCTAACGTAGGTATAGGACAGGGGTTTGGTCTTCTAAAGGTCAATAAAACTTCAAGGTCGTCTAATTCTACGAGTCTTGTTCATGCCTCCAATGGCTTCTTCCGATCATGCTTGTCTTTCTCAAGTTCTTTTGGCAGATCAACTCTGTTGACGCGAAGTCTCTCGGGACGTCCTTTAATATTCTGGAGTTGCGTTCCAAACTTCTAGGTTTCAACATCCTTGGCATGAACCATGGTCTAGTTCCTGACGAATCTCCGGTTTCTCGAGGTTTTGCTCCTCCATCTTGGCTACTTCAGCTTCTGGGTCCTAAGTTCTTCACGAAATGCTCCTTGTCAAAATATGGCTTCTTGTAGCTCCATCCTAACTTCTTGATGTAACACTCCAGATCCTGGTGATACACCGGCTAAGGTTAAAACTTCATCTCTGCTGATAGATGCTCCATCAGCCTTCTACGATCCAATCCTTCCGAAGAAATGCATGCTTAACTCAGCACGGTGACAATAGCATCAGCGGGCGATGACATCACGGATAACCGTGTTTCTGCTCTTGTCATTCCCATGAGCTATCATCCCATAGTTGATATCTCCTATCTTAGGGTTTTCTTTGACAAAACTTCGAGTTCTCATGCTCCTTGTTTCAGTCTTTCTCCGGTACACCTGATCTCGGGTATTGACAACTTCCATAGTCGGCCAAGTTCCATAAGGGTAGCCTTCCTAGGTCATACAAAGCTGGAAATTCTTCGGAGCCTCCAATTCTTCTAGTCTTCAGAGTCTTCAACAGTTGTAGTTTCCATTATCATAATGTATGGTAAAATTCTCTTCATTCCGTAGTGGTTGTGGTTGTTCGATATCTTGTACTTCTTGGAGTGGTCTCATCAGTCGAATCTTCGTGTGGGCAAAAGGGGAAAAGGTATAGTCTCACTAAAAGGGAATATTTGAATAAACTTAGAAGAGAAGAGAGGTAAAAGGTCTTTTTGAAAGGGAAAGTTGTAGAGAAAAATCTTTGCTATGGGCTTGCCAGTTTCTAGGGTCACATCCTACAGTCAACATGTGCTCTGATACCATCTTGTAGCGACCTGACCCGAATGGATCAAGTCTTTGTAACATCATATATGTCATATAGTTAGCTTATTTTCCTCGAAAATGACATAATAAGCCTAATTAGCTCCAAAATGATCAATTTTATCTAAGTTAGCTCCAAAATGACCTAAGTTACCTCTAAAATGCTAAATTAGCTCTAATATACTTAGTTACCTGGGTTAGCTCAATAAAGACCTATAATTAGCTTACTTATGTCAAAATGGCATAATATGCTTAGTTAACTCAAAAATAGCAGAATTAGCTAGCTAAGTTAGCTCCAAAATGACCAAGTTTACCTAGGTTAGCTCCAAAATGACCTATTTACCTAGCTTAGCTCTAAAATGACCTACACACTTAGCATTTTTACCTAGCTTAGCTAAAAAATGGCATTTTTCCTACCTTAGTTAGAAGAACAAGATAAGAAGAGGAGAGGAGAAAAAGAAAAGGAAGATAAATTCTTCTTCTTATTTTTCTTCTTTTTCTTCTAGCTAGTCTTATTCCTTAGTTAGAATAAGAAGAAGATAAAGAAGAGGAGAGGAGAAAAGGAAAGAGAAGATAAAATTCTTCTTCTTCTTGTTATTTTTCTTCTTTTTCTTCTAGCTAGTCTCTTCCTTAGTTAGAAGAGGAGAGGAGAAAAAGAAAGAGAAGATAAATTCTTCTTCCTCCTCCTCCTCTTCTTCTTCGTCTGTAGCGACCTGACCCGAATGGATCAAGTCTCTATGCTTAAGTGTCATCCCTGGATCGGTATGCTGACACAAACAGTACTCGAGGATTTATAACAGAGGTAAATCACATGTAAAAGTAACGTAAATACTATTACCTCAATCCAAATAGCGGAAGTAACAAGGTTGTGGATTCCCATCAACACCAATGGCAAAGTTGAGTGTAGAAATCGTAACCCTAACGTATCACTTACTCGTCGTAAGAAATCCTGCAACATGAGACGTTGCAGCCACAAAGGGTCAGTACATTGAATGTACTGGCAAATTCACACCAGAGGATAATGATGAATAAAGGCTATCACTACATGCATATTTGGCTGGTGGAAAGGCTCTAGGGTTATAATGTTTTTGCGAAAAGCCAATTTTTCCCTACTGCAAAGGAATACATTTTAATTGACTACCATGGTGGTTGTTGAACATTGAGAATGGTTGACAGCATTCTCAATCCCAATTAAGTAACATCATTAAACCCAACAAAATTAATTTAAAGTAACATGATGAGATTCACATGATAATCCAAGTACTAGATACTCAAAACGTCCATAACCGGGGACACGGCTAATCATGATTAGTTTATACACTCTGCAGAGGTTTGCGCACTTTTCCCCACAAGACTCGATCGCCTCCGTTTGGTTTCTTGCACTACACGGTGTTTGAGAGACGGATGACCGAGACATAGTTTTTCAGAAGCGCTAGCACCTTACGATGGGTAGAACGTACCACCTACATCCCCTACATCTACTAGTCTACCACTATAAGAGTTCGCACGCCTTAGTCAACTATGCTAGAGCCCATAATAGCTTGTGGCTGCACACGGAAGTTTCTAGCATGAATAATCTCATGATCCCTTTGAGCCTGGGTGGCGGTCCAAAAGAAAACAGGCAATCCTGGAATACCCAGGTGCCTAGACAGGCAATCGCCGGAATACCCAGGTGCCTCAATCCACCCAGATGTGTGTTAAAGTTGCCACCTTAAGTAAACCATTAATTAACAATCTCACATCTGTCATGAAATACTCTCAAACCCAATCCACGTCTACGAGCATGGCATGGCAATATAAGCATAACGTAATAGTAACTCCCAAGGTTTGAATGCAGGGCAATAGGTTCCTACCTCATCAACTACTTCCCAATACCCACATGTTATCAATCCTACTCATGCAATGTTTGAGGTTGAACTAATGCATAAAAACTGGGTGATAAAGGGGTATGATCAAAGTGTGAACTTGCCTGCAATGTTGATGAAGATGATTCGCATTGATAACTCTTGATAGTTCTACTCGTCACACTCCGGTCAATCTATCGTAAGCAAGCAATAGTAACCACACATAAGCAATCACTCAAAAGACCCAAAAGATCGAAGAAGATGATTCGGAAAACTTCAAAACCAAGAAAATAACTCTTGCAAAATAAAACAATTTCTAACAGTACCAAAATTATATGAATTTGGCCTTATCAGAAAGTTTAGGTCAAGAGCTTCGATTTGCAAAAAGAATCAACTAAATCAGAGTTACGAAACTCAAGTTATGATCAAATGAAGTTTGAATACAAATCTGATCAAATTCAAATTTTAAACTTTTGAAAAACATGTTTGAGTTGGATTACTGGATAGAGGAGATCATAACGAAGAAGTGGGCATTGGTTTCGTCTAATTCCGACTAACGAGCAAAAAGTTATAGTCGTTTGGAAACCAGGGGCTGATCTGTAAATAAAATATTCACGGATGGGTCCTTGGCTGAAAACTATAATAAAAAGAAAAATAAAAATTCTACTATATGAACGTTCGCTATGAAACCCTAACGAACGAAAATCGTTCACTGTGAATACCTAACCAGTGAGCGTTTGTAAAATAAGTCTAACTAAAAAAATTAAACCGGCTAAAGAGAAGTCATTTTTTAGTCTGCATAACTCTTCTGCCTGGACTGAGCTACCTTCAGTCTATCTCGAATCAACTTAACACTCTCTTCTGACTCCTTGATCACATTTGGTCTAACAACTGACGGTCTCCAACTTCATCCCACATACTCTTGGGGCATCCTACATATCGAGACAAAACTCGTATTCATTTTGTCTGAAATCCACTCAGTGGAGTATCCTTATCTTTTCCAAGGGTCAACGGTTCTTACAGGGTACTACCACCCTTAAAATGCACAAATCTTCCATAGACCATATTTCTCATATCCTCAGAATGGCCAAAATTCTTCTTCATAGAGTAACAACTCATAAAATCCATATCAGTACCAACGATGCTAACTTTATTCATTCTCAAGTGATTACAATCTTGCTTTTCCATTACATGTCTCAACTCAACACATCAATATAAAATAAAATGTTCTCACTTCCACTACTCCATTTCTTTTATTGCAAACTCAACTATCTAGCACAAGTTTCCTTCTCCTTGGGGCATTCTCTGGCAAAGTGCCCTGCTCCATTACAACTAAAACATATTACTTCTGACAAGTATCGAGGTTTCCTTTTTGGGCAATTGTTGAGGTAGTGCCCTGACTTCTTGCACCTGTAACAGGTGATATGACTCGGGTCCTTCCTGGTATCCAATCTGCTTCTCTTCCTGGACCTTTCCGTTCCAATCATGGATTCTATTTCTTGTGGGTCATACTCTACTTCCTCCGTCGGGAATTCTACTAGATCCCCATTCAAACAATTTTGGGAGATGTGTCCTTCTTCTCCACATGAATAGAAAGACTTAGTGTAGGGTTTTCTCGGGTCTTCTTTAGGTGTGTCCTCCATCACGATTTCTTCTAAAATTTCCATAAGGGCTCCTTTCTTTACTTCTTTCTTCAGATGTACGGTTCTTCGTACCATGGGGTAAATGTGACACTCAGCAGGATAGTGGGTAGTCCCTTCACACAAGAAACAAGTAATTTACCTAGTTGGGCATTCTTCAACTGGGTGACTTCCTTAACAATTAGGGCATTCATCCTTGTGTTCTTTATGGGTGTGTCCTATTTCTCCACAAAGCTTGCATGCACAATGCTTCTTCATATCATTTTCATAGGGCTTCAACTTCTGGGACACAAGCCGAGACTTTGGCAAAGTCAACTTAAATTCTTTCCAAGTGGTTACTCCTTGCCTTCCATTGATGGTTTGGTACACCCTCCACCAAGTAGCAGCACCTCTTTCAAAGCACTGAAGACCATGGTGGGTCATATCATGTCCAACTATAGGGTTATTCTCCATGTGATCCTCCATGTTCTGAATCCATTGGTCCGTCTCCAATTGACTCATCGGTCCGGAATATATAAGCTCATCTTCATTCATCCTCTATTGGGTCCATGGGTTTGGGGTGAGATAAGAGAGATAGAGAGGGATACACACAATGCAAACAACAGTTTTGAAAAGACAGATTTTTGTTGTGGCTGTCGAAAACCATCAAACAAATGAAAGCTGACAATCGTCGCATCTAACGTAGGTATAGGACAGGGGTTTGGTCTTCTAAAGGTCAATAAAACTTCAAGGTCGTCTAACTCTACGAGTCTTGTTCATGCCTCCAATGGCTTCTTCCAATCATGCTTGTCTTTCTCAAGTTCTTTTGGCAGATCAACTCTGTTGACGCGAAGTCTCTCGTGACGTCCTTTAATATTCTGGAGTTGCGTTCCAAACTTCTAGGTTTCAACATCCTTGGCATGAACCATGGTCTAGTTCCTGACGAATCTCCGGTTTCTCGAGGTTTTGCTCCTCCATCTTGGCTACTTCAGCTTCTGGGTCCTAAGTTCTTCACGAAATGCTCCTTGTCAAAATATGGCTTCTTGTAGCTCCATCCTAACTTCTTGATGTAACACTCCAGATCCTGGTGATACACCGGCTAAGGTTAAAACTTCATCTCTGCTGATAGATGCTCCATCAGCCTTCTACGATCCAATCCTTCCGAATAAATGCATGCTTAACTCAGCACGGTGACAATAGCATCAGCGGGCGATGACATCACGGATAACCGTGTTTTGCTCTTGTCATTCCCATGAGCTATCATCCCATAGTTGATATCTCCTACCTTAGGGTTTTCTTTGACAAAACTTCGAGTTCTCATGCTCCTTGTTTCAGTCTTTCTTCGGTACACCTGATCTCGGGTATTGACAACTTCCATAGTCGGCCAAGTTCCATAAGGGTAGCCTTCCTAGGTCATACAAAGCTAGAAATTCTTCGGAGCCTCCAATTCTTCTAGTCTTCAGAGTCTTCAACAGTTGTAGTTTCCATTATCATAATGTATGGTAAAATCCTCTTCATTCCGTAGTGGTTGTGGTTGTCCGATATCTTGTACTTCTTGGAGTGGTCTCATCAGTCGAATCTTCGTGTGGGCAAAAGGGGAAAAGGTATAGTCTCACTAAAAGGGAATATTTGAATAAACTCAGAAGAGAAGAGAGGTAAAAGGTCTTTTTGAAAGGGAAAGTTGTAGAGAAAAATCTTTGCTATGGGCTTGCCAGTTTCTAGGGTCACGTCCTACAGTCAACATGTGCTCTGATACCATCTTGTAGCGACCTGACCCGAATGGATCAAGTCTTTGTAACATCATATATGTCATATAGTTAGCTTATTTTCCTCGAAAATGACATAATAAGCCTAATTAGCTCCAAAATGATCAATTTTACCTAAGTTAGCTCCAAAATGACCTAAGTTACCTCTAAAATGCTAAATTAGCTCTAATATACTTAGTTACCTAGGCTAGCTCAATAAAGACCTATAATTAGCTTACTTATGTCAAAATGGCATAATATGCTTAGTTAACTCAAAAATAGCATAATTAGCTAGCTAAGTTAGCTCCAAAATGACCAAGTTTACCTAGGTTAGCTCCAATATGATCCATTTTACCTAGGTTAGCTCCAAAATGACCTATTTACCTAGCTTAGCTCTAAAATGACCTACACACTTAGCATTTTTACCTAGCTTAGCTAAAAAATGGCATTTTTCCTACCTTAGTTAGAAGAACAAGATAAGAAGAGGAGAGGAGAAAAAGAAAAGGAAGATAAATTCTTCTTCTTATTTTTCTTCTTTTTCTTCTAGCTAGTCTTCTTCCTTAGTTAGAATAAGAAGAAGATAAAGAAGAGGAGAGCAGAAAAGGAAAGAGAAGATAAAATTCTTCTTCTTCTTGTTATTTTTCTTCTTTTTCTTCTAGCTAGTCTCTTCCTTAGTTAGAAGAGGAGAGGAGAAAAAGAAAGAGAAGATAAATTCTTCTTCCTCCTCCTCCTCTTCTTCTTCGTCTGTAGCGACCTGACCCGAATGGATCAAGTCTCTATGCTTAAGTGTCATCCCTGGATCGGTATGCTGACACACACAGTACTCGAGGATTTATAACAGAGGTAAATCACATGTAAATGTAATGTAAATAATATTACCTCCATCCAAATAGCGGAAGTAACAAGGTTGTGGATTCCCATCAACACCAATGGCAAAGTTGAGTGTAGAAATCGTAACCCTAACGTATCACTTACTCGTCGTAAGAAATCCTGCAACATGAGACGTTGCAGCCACAAAGGGTCAGTACATTGAATGTACTGGCAAATTCACACCAGAGGATAATGATGAATAAAGGCTATCACTACATGCATATTTGGCTGGTGGAAAGGCTCTAGGGTTATAATGTTTTTGCGAAAAGACAATTTTTCCCTACTGCAAAGGAATACATTTTAATTAACTATCATGGTGGTTGTTGAACATTGAGAATGGTTGACAGCATTCTCAATCCCAATTAAGTAACATCATTAAACCCAACAAAATTAATTTAAAGTAACATGATGAGATTCACATGATAATCCAAGTACTAGATACTCAAAACGTCCATAACCGGGGACACGGCTAATCATGATTAGTTTATACACTCTGCAGAGGTTTGCGCACTTTTCCCCACAAGACTCGATCGCCTCCGTTTGGTTTCTTGCACTACACGGTGTTTGAGAGATGGATGACCTACACATAGTCTTTCAAAAGCGCTAGCACCTTACGATGGGTAGACCGTACCACCTACATCCCCTACATCTACTAGTCTACCACTGTAAGAGTTCGCACGACTTAGTCAACTATGCTAGAGCCCATAATAGCTTGTGGCTGCACACGGAAGTTTCTAGCATGAATAATCTCATGATCCCTTTGAGCCTGGGTGGCGGTCCAAAAGAAAACAGGCAATCCTGGAATACCCAAGTGCCTAGACAGGCAATCGCCGGAATACCCAGGTGCCTCAATCCACCCAGATGTGTGTTAAAGTTGCCACCTTAAGTAAACCATTAATTAACAATCTCACATCTGTCATGAAATACTCTCAAACCCAATCCACGTCTACGAGCATGGCATGGCAATATAAGCATAACGTAATAGTAACTCCCAAGGTTTGAATGCAGGGCAATAGGTTCCTACCTCATCAACTACTTCCCAATACCCACATGTTATCAATCCTACTCATGCAATGTTTGAGGTTGAACTAATGCATAAAAAATGGGTGATAAAGGGGTATGATCAAAGTGTGAACTTGCCTGCAATGTTGATGAAGATGATTCGCACTGATAACTCTTGATAGTTCTACTCATCACACTCCGGTCAATCTATCGTAAGCAAGGAATAGTAACCACACATAAGCAATCACTCAAAAGACCCGAAAGATCGAAGAAGACGATTCGGAAAACTTCAAAACCAAGCAAATAACTCTTGCAACATAAAACAATTTCTAACAGTACCAAAATTATATGAATTTGGCCTTATCAGAAAGTTTAGGTCAAGAGCTTCGATTTGCAAAAAGAATCAACTAAATCGGAGTTACGAAACTCAAGTTATGATCAAACGAAGTTTGAATACAAATCTGATCAAATTCAAATTTTAAACTTTTGAAAAACATGTTTGAGTTGGATTACTGGATAGAGGAGATCATAACGAAGAAGTGGGCATTGGTTTCGTCTAATTCCGACTAACGAGCAAAAAGTTATAGTCGTTTGGAAACCAGGGGCTGATCTGTAAATAAAATATTCATGGATGGGTCCCTGGCTGAAAACTATAATAAAAAGAAAAAGAAAAATTCTACTATACGAACGTTCGCTATGAAACCCTAACGAACGAAAATCATTCACTGTGAATACCTAACCAGTGAGCGTTTGTAAAATAAGTCTAACTAAAAAAAATTAAACCGGCTAAAGAGAAAACCGAAGAAAACCTAAAAGGGATAAACCGGACCGGGACGGTTTATTACCGGTTCGGGGGTTTTCCGACGAAAACCAGGGCGGGCGGTTTTCGACGAGCGGCAGGCGGATCCGGCCGGCGGCTGACTCCGGCGCGGGCGTCCGGGCAGCGGTGGCGTTCGGCGATGCGGGCGAGCGGCGGCAGGCGACGCAGCAGAGCAGCAGCGCAGCGGCGGAGTGCTGCACCGGCATAACAGCGGCATGGCGCGGCGAAGCAAAGCGGCGGCGGCGACGAGCAGCAAGCAGCGGCAGAGGCCGCGGTTGCAGCGATGCGGGGAGGAGCGGGGTCGAGGGCGCGGCGTCGGGGGCCCGCCTTTTAAAGGCCAGGGAAGGAGGCGAGGGGTGGCGTGGGGAAGGGGTCAGGACGGAGGAGGCCGGGGCGGAGACGGCGGCGCCAGCGGAGTCGTGCGGGAGGCGGACTCCATCGTCCGGTCAGGGACGACGCAGCGGTGGGCCGGCGCGGTTGGCTGGGCCTGGGGCCGGCCCAGTCGGCGAGGGAAACCCTTTTTTTGTTTTGTTTTTACATTTTTTCCAGAGAACTAAAATAATAAAAACAAAATAACAAAAAAATATTATATAGGCATATAATATATCAAAATTTTCAGAAAAAGATTTCCTACAGCTTGAACATTTTTATAATGCCAAATAAATTCCACACAAAATCATATAATTCAAAGAGTGCTACTGCCCTATTAAAATCCTATAAAATCATTTTAAAATACCAAAATTAATTAAAATTTATTTCTCTCCAATTTTCTGTTGTAGGGAATCATGTTACCCTATTTTCCATATATTTTATTTTTGGAGAAAAATAATTTGAATAAAACTCAAATAACTCCAAATTGAAAATAAATTCAAAAGAACTTTGAATTTAATTCTTTGAAACTCCCAACTCATATTTCATATAATTTGAAGAAGTCATTTTATCTTCTCTCATGAAAATCATTGAGTTGCATAAAGTTCCTGGGTTGGAAATATTTTCCAAATGAAATTCAAATATTTTCAACACCCCTTGTCATTTAAATAAATGGAAGAAGTCATGTCATCTTCTCTCTAGGGTTTTGTATTTGAAAAGAATTTGAATTCACGAAGATCATAAATGCAAAATGAAAGTTTGGGAAAGTCCTTTTATTCCCTCTCATTTAACTTTCAAAAAGTTCGAATTTCACTCACATTCAGTCAATCAATCACACAACAATCAAACAAACCAGCAAATCTATCTATTTATTATAACATTCCAAAATTTAGAATTTTGGGATGTTACAAACCAACCACCCTTAAAATGAATCTCGTCCTCGAGATTCGAAGAGGCTAGCAAGAAATAGGTTAGGGTTTGGGGTCTCCTCAAAATCCATCGATCATCACACGGGGTCTGGGGTGCTAGCACCCTTAGAAGCATGGTTACGGTTCCATCAAAACTCATATACTCCATCCTTATTCTTGATAGTGTCGGTCTTCTCAGATCGTAAGGATGATTCCTTCTCTGGGCTCTTCCGGTAGTGGCATAACCTTTTCCTCAATTCTTCTCTCATTTCCTCTTGGTAAGGTTATTCCGAGATTGGGTCTTCTTAGCTGACAGGTCTGGCACCAATACTAACTAACTATCGATATCTCATGGTGGTTAACAATTTAGGGTTTCTCCTGCACGAAATGGGTCTGGTTGATCCTCACCGTATAACCTATGGTTGGCAAAAGCTGCCTTGTACAAGGGAAAATAATTATACCATTCTAAGTTTTAAGCAAGGTTTTGATTGTTGGCGCTCTACTATAGGTAAGTCACTCAGATTTACCATCCCCTATAGCAAGGCGAACAATAAGAGTAAGTCGGTATGGTGATCAATCCATCCCGCACCCAAATCATTACCCTGTATACGGTTTAGCGAATCTCGCATTCTAACACTCGGTCATCCTCACAAGCATTGCAGAACTTCTCTTGTCCAGGAACTGCGTTCGGAATAATCCATTGATTCTGCAAGCCAAACAAACATCTATCGTTCCTTCACAACTCTCAGGTTTTGCGTTACTCCTATAAAATTGTCTGTCGATAAACGTCGTATCTTCCTCCAGGGTTTTTCCTTCAGCAAGAATGTGCTTGCTTCTTGGCAGGTCCTGGGGCCTGTGGGTTATGGCCCATCTCATCACTTGTAGTCCTTGAACTTATCATCGGGCAACTGATCATTGTTCCAACTTCCAACTTCCTAGTATTCTTAAATCCATCCAATTGTTTTGTCTTCCTTCCTTCTATTGGCACCAAACTAGGACATGATTACTCAGACTCATCATGGAGTTTCCATTGATCCATATTTCCGACATCATACCTCCTTTATATCCAATAGTAATTTAGCTCTTCATCCTCGTGGGATATCCCACATACCGAGATAAAAACTTATACTTATGGAGTCCATATTCCACATCATTATCCTTTCCAGGGTCAAGCGTCCTTACAGGGGAATATTGGCCATCTCTGCATGGCACTTCTTCAACTGGAAAACGTGAAACACATCTTGAACTCCTGACAGTCCTTCGGGTGACTCCAACTTGTTGGCCACTTCTCCCATACGCTCCAAAACTCGGTATGGTCCTACAAATCTCGGGGCTAACTTTTACTTAACTACAAATTGTTTAACTCCTCGCAGAGGGGTCACACGAAGACATGCTCTATCTCCAATTTCATAGACTACCTCCTTGCATTTTTTAGTCTGCATAACTCTTCTGCCTGGACTGAGCTACCTTCAGTCTATCTCGAATCAACTTAACATTCTCTTCTGACTCCTTGATCACATTTGGTCCAACAACTGACGGTCTCCAACTTCATCCCACATACTCTTGGGGCATCACACATATCGAGACAAAACTCGTATTCATTTTGTCTGAAATCCACTCAGTGGAGTATCCTTATCTTTTCCAGGGGTCAACGGTTCTTACAGGGTACTACCACCCTTAAAATGCACAAATCTTCCATAGACCATATTTCTCATATCCTCAGAATGGCCAAAATTCATCTTCATAGAGTAACAACTTATAAAATCCATATCAGTACCAACGATGCTAACTTTATTCATTCTCAAGTGATTACAATCTTGCTTTTCCATTACATGTCTCAACTCAACACCTCAATATAAAAGAAAATGTTCTCACTTCTACTACTCCATTTCTTTTATTGCAAACTCAACTATCTAGTACAAGTTTCCTTCTCCTTGGGGCATTCTCTGGCAAAGTGCCCTGCTCCATTACAACTAAAACATATTACTTCTGACAAGTATCGAGGTTTCCTTTTTGGGCAATTGTTGAGGTAGTGCCCTGACTTCTTGCACCTGTAACAGGTGATATGACTCGGGTCCTTCCTGGTATCCAATCTGCTTCTCTTCCTGGACCTTTCTGTTCCAATCATGGATTCTATTTCTTGTGGGTCATACTCTACTTCCTCCGTCGGGAATTCTACTAGATCCCCATTCAAACAATTTTGGGAGATGTGTCCTTCTTCTCCACATGAATAGAAAGACTTAGTGTAGGGTTTTCTCGGGTCTTCTTTAGGTGTGTCCTCCATCACGGTTTCTTCTAAAATTTCCATAAGGGCTCCTTTCTTTACTTCTTTCTTCAGATGTACGGTTCTTCGTACCATGGGGTAAATGTGACACTGAGCAGGATAGTGGGTAGTCCCTTCACACAAGAAACAAGTAATTTGTCTAGTTGGGAATTCTTCAACTGGGTGACTTTCTTAACAATTAGGGCATTCATCCTTGTGTTCTTTATGGGTGTGTCCTATTTCTCCACAAAGCTTGCATGCACAATGCTTCTTCATATCATTTTAATAGGGCTTCAACTTCTGGGACACAAGCCGAGACTTTGGCAAAGTCAACTTAAATTCTTTCCAAGTGGTTACTCCTTGCCTTCCATTGATGGTTTGGTACATCCTCCACCAAGTAGCAGCACCTCTTTCAAAGCACTGAAGACCATGATGGGTCATATCATGTCCAACTATAGGGTTATTCTCCATGTGATCCTCCATGTTCTGAATCCATTGGTCCGTCTCCAATTGACTCATCGGTCCAAAAAATATAAGATCATCTTCATTCATCCTCTATTGGGTCCATGGGTTTGGGGTGAGATAAGAGAGATAGAGAGGGATACACACAATGCAAACAACAGTTTTGAAAAGACAGATTTTTGTTGTGGCTGTCGAAAAACATCAAACAAATGACAGCTCACAATCGTCGCATCTAACGTAGGTATAGGACAGGGGTTTGGTCTTCTAAAGGTCAATAAAACTTCAACGTCGTCTAACTCTACGAGTCTTGTTCATGCCTCCAATGGCTTCATCCGATCATGCTTGTCTTTCTCAAGTTCTTTTGGCAGATCAACTCTGTTGATGCGAAGTCTCTCGTGACGTCCTTTAATATTCTGGAGTTGCGTTCCAAACTTCTAGGTTTCAACATCCTTGGCATGAACCATGGTCTAGTTCCTGACGAATCTCCGGTTTCTCGAGGTTTTGCTCCTCCATCTTGGCTACTTCAGCTTCTGGGTCCTAAGTTCTTCACGAAATGCTCCTTGTCAAAATATGGCTTCTTGTAGCTCCATCCTAACTTCTTGATGTAACACTCCAGATCCTGGTGATACACCGGCTAAGGTTAAAACTTCATCTCTGCTGATAGATGCTCCATCAGCCTTCTACGATCCAATCCTTCCGAAGAAATGCATGCTTAACTCAGCACGGTGACAATAGCATCAGCGGGCGATGACATCATGCATAACTGTGTTTCTGCTCTTTTCATTCCCATGATCTATCATCCCATAGTTGATATCTCCTGCCTTAGGGTTTTCTTTGACAAAACTTCGTGTTCTCATGCTCCTTGTTTCAGTCTTTCTCCGATACACCTGATCTCGGGTATTGACAACTTCCATAGTCGGCCAAGTTCCATAAGGGTAGCCTTCCTAGGTCATACAAAGCTGGAAATTCTTCGGAGCCTCCAATTCTTCTAGTCTTCAGAGTCTTCAACAGTTGTAGTTTCCATTATCATAATGTATGGTAAAATCCTCTTCATTCCATAGTGGTTGTGGTTGTCCGATATCTTGTACTTCTTGGAGTGGTCTCATCAGTCGAATCTTCGTGTGGGCGAAAGGGGAAAAGGTATAGTCTCACTAAAAGGGAATATTTGAATAAACTCAGAAGAGAAGAGAGGTAAAAGGTCTTTTTGAAAGGGAAAGTTGTAGAGAAAAATCTTTGCTATGGGCTTGCCAGTTTCTAGGGTCACGTCCTACAGTCAACATGTGCTCTGATACCATCTTGTAGCGACCTGACCCGAATGGATCAAGTCTTTGTACTTAAGTGTCATCCCTGGATCAGTATGCTGACACACACAGTACTCGAGGATTTATAACAGAGGTAAATCACATGTAAAAGTAACGTGAATACTATTACCCGAATCCAAATAGCGGAAGTAACAAGGTTGTGGATTCCCATCAACACCAATGGCAAAGTTGAGTGTAGCAATCGTAACCCTAACGTATCACTTACTCGTCGTAAGAAATCCTGCAACATGAGATGTTGCAGCCACAAAGGGTCAGTACATTGAATGTACTGGCAAATTCACACCAGGGGATAATGATGAATAAAGGCTATCACTACATGCATATTTGGCTGGTGGAAAGGCTCTAGGGTTATAATGTTTTTGCGAAAAGACAATTTTTCCCTACTGCAAAGGAATACATTTTAATTAACTATCATGTTGGTTGTTGAACATTGAGAATGGTTGATAGCATTCTCAATCCCAATTAAGTAACATCATTAAACCCAACAAAATTAATTTAAAGTAACATGATGAGATTCACATGATAATCCAAGTACTAGATACTCAAAACGTCCATAACTGGGGACACGGCTAATCATGATTAGTTTATACACTCTGGAGAGGTTTGCGCACTTTTCCCCACAAGACTCGATCGCCTCCGTTTGGTTTCTCGCACTACACGGTGTTTGAGAGACGGATGACCGAGACATAGTCTTTCAGAAGCGCTAGCACCTTATGATGGGTAGACCGTACCACCTACATCCCCTACATCTGCTAGTCTACCACTGTAAGAGTTCGCACGACTTAGTCAACTATGCTAGAGCCCATAATAGCTTGTGGCTGCACACGGAAGTTTCTAGCATGAATAATCTCATGATCCCTTTGAGCCTGGGTGGCGGTCCAAAAGAAAACAGGCAATCCTGGGATACCCAGGTGCCTAGACAGGCAATCGCCGGAATACCCAGGTGCCTCAATCCACCCAGATGTGTGTTAAAGTTGCCACCTTAAGTAAACCATTAATTAACTATCTCACATCTTTCATGAAATACTCTCAAACCCAATCCACGTCTACGAGCATAGCATGGCAATATAAGCATAACGTAATAGTAACTCCCAAGGATTGAATGTCGGGCAATAGGTTCCTACCTCATCAACTACTTCCCAATACCCACATGTTATCAATCCTACTCATGCAATGTTTGAGGTTGAACTAATGCATAAAAACTGGGTGATAAAGGGGTATGATCAAAGTGTGAACTTGCCTGCAATGTTGATGAAGATGATTCGCACTGATAACTTTTGATAGTTCTACTTGTCACACTCCGGTCAATCTATCGTAAGCAAGCAATAGTAACCACACATAAGCAATCACTCAAAAGACCAGAAAGATCGAAGACGACGATTCAGAAAAGTTCAAAACCAAGCAAATAACTCTTGCAACATAAAACAATTTCTAACAGTACCAAAATTATATGAATTTGGCCTTATCAGAAAGTTTAGGTCAAGAGCTTCGATTTGCAAAAAGAATCAACTAAATCGGAGTTACGAAACTCAAGTTATGATCAAACAAAGTTTGAATACAAATCTGATCTAATTCAAATTTTAAACTTTTCAAAAACATGTTTGAGTTGGATTACCGGATAGAGGAGATCATAACGAAGAAGTGGGCGTTGGTTTCGTCTAATTCCGACTAACGAGCAAAAAGTTATAGTCGTTTGAAAACCAGGGGCTGAGTCTGTAAAGAAAATATTCACGGATGGGTCCCTGGCTGAAAACTATAATAAAAAGAAAAAGAAAAATTCTACTGTACGAACGTTCGCTATGAAGCCGTAAGGAACGAAAATCGTTCACTGTGAATACCTAACAAGTGAGCATTCGTAAAATAAGTCTAATTAAAAAAATTAAACCGGCTAAAGAGAAAACCGAAGAAAACCTAAAAGGGATAAACCGGACCGGGACGGTTTATAACCGGTTCGGGGTATTTCCGACAAAAACTAGGGCGGGCGGTTTTCGACGAGCGGCGGGGCGGATCCGGCCGGCGGCGGACTTCGGTGCGGGCGTCCGGGCGGCGGTGGCGTTCGGTGATGCGGGGCGAGCGGCGGCAGGCGACGCAGTAGAGCAGCGGCGCGGCGGCGGAGTGCTGCACCGGAGTAGCAGCGGTGCGGCGCGGCAAAGCAAAGCGGCGGCGGCGACGAGCAGCAAGCAGCGGCAGAGGCGGCGGTTGCGGCGATGCGGGGAGGAGCGGGGTCGAGGGCGCGGCGTCGGGGTCCCGCCTTTTAAAGGCCAGGGGAGGAGGCGAGGGGTGGCGTGAGGAAGGGGTCGGGACGGAGGAGGCCGGGGCGGAGACGGCGGCACCGGCGGAGTTGTGCGGGAGGCGGACTCCGTTGTCCGGTCGGGGACGACGCAGCGGTGGGCCGGCGCGGTTGGCTGGGCCTGGGGCCGGCCCAATCGGCGAGGGAAACCCTTTTTTTGTTTTTTTTTACATTTTTTTCGGAGAACTAAAATAATAAAAACAAAATAACGAAAAATATTATATAGGCATATAATATATCAAAATTTTCAGAAAAAGATTTCCTGCAGCTTGAACATTTTTATAATGCCAAATAAATTCCACACAAAATCAGATAATTCAAAGAGTCCTACTGCCCTATTAAAGTCCTATAAAATCATTTTAAAGTACCAAAATTAATTCAAATTTATTTCTCTCCAATTTTATGTTGTAGGGAATCATGTTACCCTATTTTCCATATATTTTATTTTTGGAGAAAAATAATTTGAATAAAACTCAAATAGCTCCAAATTGAAAATAAATTCAAAATAACTTTGAATTTAATTCTTTGAAACTCCCAACTCATATTTCATATAATTTGAAGAAGTCATTTTATCTTCTCTGATGAAAATCATTGAGTTGCATAAAGTTCCTGGGTTGAAAATATTTTCCAAATGAAATTCAAATATTTTCAACACCCCTTGTCATTTAAATAAATGGAAGAAGTCATGTCATCTTCTCTCTAGGGTTTTGTATTTGAAAAGAATTTGAATTCACGAAGATCATAAATGCAAAATGAAAGTTTGGGAAAGTCCTTTTATTCCCTCTCATTTAAGTTTCAAAAAAGTTTGAATTTCACTCACATTCAGTCAATCAATCACACCACAATCAAACAAACCAGCAAATCTATCTATTTATTATAACATTCCAAAATTTAGAATTTTGGGATGTTACATCTTCATCTTCCTCTTCTTCTTCTTCTTCTTCTTCTTCTTCTTCTTCTTCTTCTTCTTCTTCTTCTTCTTCTTCTTCTTCTTCTTCTTCTTCTTCCTCTTCTTCTTGTTTTTCTTTGTTTTCTTCTAGCTAGTCTTCTTCTTCTAACTTTCATCTTTCCTAATTTGCAAATTTGCTTTAGATGAGGAAGCTTGCATTGATGGAATGTACTCTTCTCCTTGTGCTTCATTTTGGATATGTTGATATTTTGGATATGAGAAACTTGTTTTGGATATGTATGTATGGATATGTTGTTGCAAACCATTGTATATGTTGTTGGAAACTAGTATGTTCGATATGTTTAGTGGAAACTTATTGTTGGTATGCTTGTTGAAATTATTTTCAAATGTGCGTATATATATATCTGAAATTCTGTCAAATTGAATGAATTTAAGAAAAAACAGAAAAAATAGGGGCTATACAGGTACTTAATCGTCTGCTGGAAAACCGCAAAGAGCTTTGCCATCAGCCAGGAGACGGCAAAGCTGCCACATGGGAGCTACCTATCCAACCTGGGGACACTAGGCTGGCCTATATAGTTGCTTTGCCGTCTGCTGGCAGATGGCAAAGACCTTTGCATCTTTGCCGTCTGCCAGCAGACAGCATAGCATGACATGTGACAGCTACCTGGGCTGGCCTATATGGGCACTTTGTCGTCTGCTGGCAGACGACAAAGATGCAAAGGTCTTTGCCGTCTGCTAGCACACGGCAAAGCACGCCGTTAACCCCCTAACGGACCTAACCTGCCACATGTGCAGTCCAGGTTCTTTGCCATCCGTTGGCGGACGGCAAAGACCATTTCATCTTTGTCGTCCGCCAGGCATGCCTTTGCCATCAGCCAACGACAAAGTGCCTGATTCATGTAGTGTATTATACAGTCTTTTGCTTTTATTACTTTGCCATCACAAGTTTGTACAATGCTTATTTTCCCTTACACAAAAAGATCAAACATATTTAGAAGCAATTTTTATTGCCTTATGCACCGATGATAACTTAGTTGAAGGATCTTACTCAATCCATAGGTCGGTATGGTGGACTCTCAAAACTTTAATTTGGGTTTGATACTAGTTCGGTTGCTAATATTTGTAACTCGAAACAAGAGCTATGGAATAAACGAAGACGGGCTAAGTACGAGGTGACGATGCATGTCGAAAATGGTTCCATGCATGATGTGATCACCGTCAGCACGCTACCTCTACATCTACCTTTGGGATTAGTTTTAAACCTAAATAATTGTTATTTGGTGCCTGCGTTGAGCATGAACATTATATGTGGATCTTGTTTATTGCAAGACGGTTATTCATTTAAGTCATAGAATATTTGCTATTCTATTTATATGAGTAATATCTTTTATGGTCATGCACCCCTTTTGAATGATTTATTCTTGTTGAATCTCGATCGTAGTGATACACATATTCATAATATTGATGCCAAAAGATGCAAAGATAATGATGATAGTTCCACATACTTGTGGCGCTGCCGCTTAGGTCATGTTGGTGTAAAGCGCTGAATAAAATCCATGTGGATGGACTTTTGGAATCACTTGATTATGAATCATTTGAGACATGCGAACCATGCCTCATGGGCAAGATGACTAAAACCATGTTTTCCAGAACAATGGAGCGGGCCAGTGACTTACAGGAAATATTACATACCGATGTATGTCGTCCGATGAATGTAGAAGCATGCGGTGGATATCATTATTTTCTTACCTTCGCAGATGATCTGTGTAGATATGGGTATATTTAATTAATGCAACACATGTTTGAAACATTTGAAAAGTTCAAGGAGTTTCATAGTTAAGTGGAGAATCATCGTAACAAGAAAATAAAGTTTCTACGATCTGATCATGGAGGTGAATATTTGAGTTAAAGTCTGGTGCTCATTTAAGACAATGTGGAATTGTTTCACAACTCACACCGCCAGGAACACCAAAACATAATGGTGTGTCCGAATGTTGTAACTGTACCTTATTGGATATGGTGCATTCTATGATGTCGCTTACCGATTTGCCACTATGGTTTTGGGGTTATGCATTAGAGACAGCCACATTCACTTTAAATAGGGCACCATCTAAATCTGCTGAGATGACACCGTATGAACCGTGGTTTGGCAAGAAACTTAAGCTATCGTTTCTTAAAGTTTGGGGATGCAACATTTATGTCAAAAGGCTCCAGCCTGGTAAAGTCGAACCCAAAGCAGAGAAGAGCGTCTTCATAGGATACTCTAAAGAGGCCATTGGGTATACCTTCTACCACATATCTGAGGGCAAGATCTTTGTTTCCAAGAATGGGTCCTTTCTAGAGAAGTAGTTTCTCTCGAAATAAGTTAGTGGGAGGAAAGTAGAACTTGATGAGGTACCTTCTCTCGAACTGGAGAGTAGCACATCACAGAAAGCAGTTCCTGTGATGCCTACACCAACCGGAGAGGAAGCTAATGATGATGATCATGAAACTTTGGATCAACTTACTATTGAACTTCGTAGGTTTACCAGGACACGTTCTGCACCAGAGTGGTATGGAAATCCCGTCTTGGAAATCATGTTGTTCGACAATGGCGAACCTAGCTACGAATTATGAAGAAGCTATGATGAGCCCGGATTCCGATAAATGGCTTCAGGCCATGAAATCTGAGATAAGGTCCATGTATGAGAACAAAGTATTGACTTTGATGGACTTGCTCAATGATTGGCAAGCCATTGAGATCAAATGGATCTTTAAGAAGAAGACAGGCGCTGATGGTAATGTCACCATCTATAAAGCTCGACTTGTTGCAAAGGGTTTCCGATAAGTTCAAGGGGTTGACTACAATGATACTTTTTCACCCGTGGCGATGCTTAAGTCTGTTAGAATTATGTTAGCTATTGCTGCATTTTATGATTATGAGATCTGACAAATGGACGTCAAAACAACATTCCTTAACGGGTTTCTTAAGGAAGAGGTTTATATGATGCAACCAGAAGGTTTTTTCGATCCTAAGGATGCTAACAAAGTATGCAAGCTCTAGTAATCCATCTATGGACTAGTGCAAGCATCTCGGAGTTGGAATATTCGCTTTGATGAGGTGATCAAAGCTTTTGGTTTTATACAAACTTATGGAGAAGCTTGTATTTACAAGAAAGTGAGTGGGAGCGATGTAGCATTTCTAATATTTTATGTGGATGACATATTGTTGATTGGAAATGATATAAAATTTCTGGAAAGCATAAAAGGATATTTGAATAAGAGTTTTTCAATGAAAGGCCTCGGTAAAGTAGCTTACGTATTGGGCATGAAGATCTAAAGAGATAGATCAAGACTGAAGCGACCAGATCTCAAACAGTCTGATCTCTGTGCATTAGTGTCATCCCTGGATCGGTAATGCCGACACGCACAGTACTTGAGGATTTATAACAGAGTAGCAATCACACACTTATTACATCGAATGTCTGAAAAGAGAACTTATTGCAATAAATATGGCTTAAGGCCATCTAATACGGTAACAGCGGAAGGCTTGGAAGATAAAGTGAGTCCATCAACTCCAACGGCATCACTGGGTGAAATACCACGACCTAAGGCTCCTTACTCGTCATCTGAAAAGTCTGCAACATGATACGTTGCAGCCCGAAAATGGGTCAGCACATGGAATATGATGGCAATGTAACACAAGAGAGTAATGAAAAGAATAAAGCTATCACTACATGCATATATGGCTGGTGGAGGCTGTATGGTTAATAGGTTTTGCGAAAAGCCAATTTTCCCCTACTGCAAAGGAATATATTTTATTTAACTACAAAGTTGGCTGAGAACATTGAGAAGGTAAACTCCCTCTCAATCCCAATTAAAAGTAATCATTAACCCAATCAAATTATACTAAAGAGTGATGAGATCCACATGATAATCCAAAAACCAGATACTCAAGATGTCCATAACCGGGGACACGGCTAACCATGATTAGTTTGTACACTCTGCAGAGGTTTGTGCACTTTTCCCCACAAGACTCGATCTCCTCCATTGGATTTCTCGCACTACATAATGTTTGAGAAACGGATGACCGAGACACAGTCTTTCCGAAGAGGTCCCCTTAACCGATAGATAGGCCGGTACACCTACAATCCCCTACATCTGCTAGCCCATCATGGAAAGGTTTCCCACAACTTACTCAACTATGCCAGGGCCCATAATGGCATGTGGCTGCACACAGAAGTTTCCAGTATGAATAATCTTATGATCCCTTTGAGCCTGGGTGGCGGTCCATAGGAAAATCACACGGTACCCCGGGATTTCCAAAAAAACAGGCAATCACTGGATACCCCAGGTGCCTCAATCCACCCAGGTGTGTATTTAAGTTGCCACCTTAAGTTGAACCATTAATTAACAATCTCACATCTGTCATGGATACACTCAAACCCAATCGACGTATACGATCATAGCATGGCAATATACGCTTAACGTAGAAGTAACTCCCAGGGTTTGATAATAAATACGTGAATAGGTACTACCTCATCTACTTCCCAAACCCACAATTTAAATTCAGATCCTAACCATGCAATTGTTTGAGGATTGATCTAATGCAATAAAAACTGGGTAGTGAAGAGGTATGATCAAAGTGTTACTTGCCTTGCTGATGATCCGTGAAACCTAGAGACTCGTTGTAGCACGCTTCGCACTCCGGGTGCTCTATCGCAATCAAACAAGCATAAATGAGCAATCAAGCGAGGGAACGGGAAAAACTCAAATAAGAAGTCTAACCAGAAAGTTCAACTTAAGAACTCCGGTTTGCAAAAAGAATCAACTCAAACGAAGCAACGAAACTCAAACTGCGAAAAAAGATCCAATTACTAATCTTGGACTAAAGTCAAATTTTACAATAGCAAAAACTTGTGTAAGTTGGTTAAATGGAAAGAGGGTTTTGAGACGAAACTCTTGGCGCTTGAATCGCCTGATTCCGATAGACGAGCGAAAAGTTATAGTAGAACGAAAATCGGATCAGAAACCACGATCGAAAATAATCACGGAAAACCCGAAAAAAGAAAAACTGACGAACAGGCTAATGAATGAACGTTCGCTGTCTGCGGCTAAATGGTGAAAACCGTTCGTTAAAACGAATGTAAAAATGGGCGTTCGCTAAACAACAAAACCGAAAAAATAAACCGAACCGGATATAAAAAATGGATCTAGAGTTTCGAAAAAAACCAAACGGTTTTCTCACGAAAACCAAGGCGGCTACCTCGGGTCCGGCGGGGTCAGCGAGATCCGGCGATGGCGGGCCGGCTCCGGTGCGGTGGGCGTGGGGCGGCGGACGGCGGCGGTAGCGGCGCGGGCAGCGTCGGGGCACGGCGGCGTGGGCGGCGGGCGGCGGCTGCAGCGCGCGAGGCGAGGCTGCGGCGCGGATCGGCGGCGGCATGGCTAGGGTTAGGGTTTGGGCGGCGGCGCGGTTTGGGCTACGGTGGGCTCGGCGGCGCGGCTTAAAAAGGCCCCCCGAGCGGAGCCCCGCTCGGGTACGGCCCGGAGTCGGTTCACTTTTTTTAAAAATAATTTCATTGTGCAGAAAAAGAAAGAAAAGAAATACTAAATGGACTCCAAAATCCCGAAATAAATTTTCCCCATCCTCTCAAAATAGGCCGGACAAGGTGAACATTTATTTGGGCCTAAAATGCAGTTTTGAAAACGCATTTTTCCCTAATTCAAATAAAATAGCGTTAAAACTCCGAATAAAAATCTTATTTGATTTTAATATTAAATCTTTGATATTTCTCTATTTTGAGGAAGTCATTTTATCCTCTCTATTTTATTTTTATAAAAGAAATATTCAAAGAGAAAATAATTAAAATCAAACGATCCTCTTTTCAAAATTCGAGAAAACTCGAATATGAAAATAATGAAATCCCCAACTCTCTTCGTAGGTCCTTGAGTTGCGTAGAATTTCTAGGATCAAGCCAAAATGCAATAAAATATGATATGCAATGATGATCTAATGTATAACATTCCAAATTGAAAATTTGGGATGTTACAAACCTACCCCCTTAAGATGAATCTCGCCCTTGAGATTCGGGTTGGCTAGAAAATAGGTGTGGATGGTCCTTGCGTAGGTCTTCCTCTCGTTCCCAGGTAGCTTCATCCTCGGTATGGTGGCTCCACTAAACTTTACAGAACTTGATAACTTTGCTGCATGTAACTCGGCTGGCAAACTCGAGAATCTTGAGTGGCTTCTCCTCGTAAGTCAAGTCACTATCCAACTGTATCACTTCTAGTGGCACCGTATCTCTCAGAGGGATATCAGCCATCTCTGCGTGGCACTTCTTCAACTGAGAAACGTGGAACACATTGTGAACTCCTGACAATACTTCGGGCAATTCCAACTTGTAAGAAACTTCCCCCATACGTTCCAAAACTTTGTATGGTCCCACAAATCATGGTGCTAACTTTCCCTTAACTCCAAAGCGCTTAACTCCTCGGAGTGCTGATACCCGAACATAGACTCTGTCTCCAACTTCATAAGCTGTGTCCTTGCGTTTAGAATCTGCATAGCTCTTCTTCCTGGACTGGGCTACCTTGAGTCTATCACGAATTAGTTTAACCTTCTCTTCCGATTCTTTAATCAAATCTGGTCCAAACAACTATCGGTCTCCAACTTCATCCCACAACAATGGTGTTCTACACCTCCTTCTGTACAATGCTTCAAAAGGGGCCATCTTCAAACTGGCTTGGTAACTGTTGTTGTATGAGAACTCTGCGTAAGGAAAATTTTCGTCCCAACTAGATCCATAATCTAGCGCACAAGCTCTCAACATGTCCTCCAGAATCTGATTGACTCTCTCAGTCTGTCCATCCGTCTGCGGGTGAAAAGTTGTACTGAATTCTAGCCTGGTTCCCAAAGATTCATACAACTTATTCCAAAACTTTGAGGTAAACCGGGTTCCTCTATCTGATACAATTGTTCTCGGAACTCCATGCAAACATACGATCCTGGTCATGTATATCTTTGCCAACTTAGCACTGGTGTAAGTGGTCTTCACTTGGATGAAATGAGCTACTTTCGTCAAGCGATCGACTACAACCCATATCGAGTCATAGCCTGAATGAGTCCTGGGTAATCCCGTGATAAAATCCATGCCTAGCTTATCCCACTTCCATTCGGGTACCCACAATGGTTACAGCAATCTTGCTGGCTTCTGATGCTCTGCCTTCACTCTCTCACATACATCACAAACTGCTACATACTCCGCAATATCCTTCTTCATTCCGGTCCACAGGAATCTATCCTTCAGATCCAGGTACATCTTGGTATTTCTTGGGTGAATTGAATATGGTGAGTCATGGGCCTCCTGCAAAATCAGCTTCCTGATCTCCTGATCATTTGGTAAATATACGCGGTCCTCAAACCATAGGGTATCGTGTTTATCCTCCCGAAATCCCTTGGCTTTTCCTTTGCTCATCCTTTCCTTTATCTCGGCAATCTCCTTGTCCGTCTTCTACGCTTCTCTGATCTTATCCATCAAAGTAGACTGAACTTCAAAGCTGCTACATAACCTCTCGGAACTATCTCCAAACATAGCTCACGAAGGTCTTCTGCTAACTCCTTGGGTAACTCTCCTGTCATGAGTGTATTGACATGACTCTTGCGGCTCAACGCACCGGCTACTACGTTAGCCTTTCTGGGATGATAGTGCAACTTTATATCATAATCCTTTATGAGTTCCTACCATCTCCTCTGCCTGAGATTCAACTCCTTCTGTGTGAAGATATACTTCAAACTCTTGTGATCCGTGTATACCTCACAATGGTTTCCGATGAGAAAATGTCTCCAAGTCTTCAACGCATGCACTATGGCTGCTAACTCCAAATCATGCGTAGCATAATTTAACTCATGGGTTTTAAGCTGTCGTGAGGCATATGAAACAACTCTTCTTTCCTGCATAAGCACCGCTCCAAGTCCTCGACGAGAGGCATCGCAATACACTTCATAATCCTTGCGTTGATCTGGCAGAATCAACACTGGTGATGTAACCAAATGTTTCTTCAATTCCTAAAAACTGGCCTCACATTCCTCAGTCCATTTGAATTTGGTGTCCTTCTTTAACAACTCCGTCATAGGCTTTGCAATCTTCGAGAAATTCTCAATTAACATCCGGTAGTATCCTACGAGTCCAAGAAAACTCCGGATCTCTCCAATGGACATGGGTGCCTCCCAATTTATCATAGTGATGACTTTGTTGGGATCTACTGCTATTCCTTCTCTGAATATAACATGTCCAAGGAATCCAACTTCCTTCAACCAAAACTCACACTTGCCGAACTTGGCGTATAGCTGATGTTCTCTGAACTTCCCAAGTACTAAACGCAAATGCTCGTTATGCTCCTCTTCATTCTCCGAGTAGACCAGAATATCATCAATGAACACCACAATGAACTTATCCAAGAACTCCATAGACACCTTGTTCATCATGTTCATAAAATAAGTAGGTGCTTTAGTCAGGCCAAATGACATAACGGTATACTCATATAGCCCATACCTTGTGGTAAAAGATGCCTTAGGTATATCCTGCTCTCGAATCTTCAACTGGTGGTACCCAGATCACAGATCAATCTTGGAAAACACCTTAGCTCCTTGAAGCTGATCAAACAAATCATTTATCATTGGTAGTGGGTACTTGTTCTTGATTGTTACTTCATTCAATCCACGATAATCAACAACCATCCTTAACGATCCATCCTTCTTCTCCACTAGAAGTACTGGTGATCCCCAAGGTGACGAACTTGGGCGAATATATCCTTTATCCGGTAACTCCTTAATCTGCTTCTTAATTTCCTCTAAATCCTATGTGGGCATCCTATACGGTCTCTTAGATATTGGCCTTGTGCCTGGCAAAAGCTCAATCAAAAACTCGATGTCTCTATCCGGTGGCATGCCTGGCAACTCTTCTGGAAATACATTCGGGAAATCCGTTACCACTGGTACTTCCTCCTATACAACTCCTGTTAAGGAATTTACTTGAGTCCTAATCGGCACATGCCGGGATACATACCTGATCCTTCTTCCTTCTGGGGTGGTGAGCAAAATTGACTTACTAGCGCAATCGATGTTTCCTCCATACATCAATAGCCAATCCGTACCCAGAATCACATCCAAACCTTGCGACTCCAGAATTATCAGATCTGAGGGGAAAACGTGCCTACCTATGGCCAACGGTATCTGAAAACATCCTTGGCTTGCCATACACTGTGCTCCTGGCGAACTCACTAACATAGGTGTACTAAGAACTTTGGTGGGTAGTTTATACTTATCCACAAATCCCCTTGATATGTATGAATGCGATGCACCGGTATCGAAAAGTACGACTGTAGTAAAATACTTAACCAAAAACTTACCTATTACTGCATCTGGCTGGGCTTCAATCTCCTCCATGTTAACATGGTTCACTTGTCCCCTATTGAAAGGGTTGGTGAGGGAGTCCTGGATTAGGGGGTCTCCGGACAGCCGGAATATATCCTTTGGCTGGACTATTGGACTATGAAGATACGAGATTGAAGACTTCGTCCCGTGTCCGTATGGGACTCTACTTGGCGTGGAAGGCAAGCTAGGCAATACGGATATGGATATCTCCTCCTTCGTAACCGACCTTGTGTAACCCTAGCTCCCTCCGGTGTCTATATAAACCGAAGGGTTTTAGTCCGTAGGACAACATACAATCATACCATAGGCTAGCTTCTAGGGTTTAGCCTCTCTGATCTCGTGGTGGATCAACTCTTGTACTACTCATATTATCAAGAATAAATCAAGCAGGACGTAGGGTTTTACCTCCATCAAGAGGGCCCAAACCTGGGTAAAACATCGTGTCCCCTGCCTCCTGTTACCATTCGCCTTAGACGCACAGTTCGGGACCCCCTACCCGAGATCCGCCGGTTTTGACACCGACATTGGTGCTTTCATTGAGAGTTCCTCTGTGTCGTCATCATTAGGCTTGATGGCTCCTTCAATCATCGATAGTCATGCAGTCCAGGGTGAGACTTTTCTCCCCGGACAGATCTTTATATTTGGCGGCTTTGCACTGCGGGCTAACTCGCTTGGCCATCTGGAGCAGATCGAGAGTTACACCCCTGGCCACCAGGTTAGGTTTGGAAGCTTAAATTACACGGCCGATATCCGCGGAGACTTGATCTTCGACGGATTCGAGCCCCTGCCTAGTGCGCCACACGGTCACGATGAGCATGATTTAGCTCTACCATCGGACAATGTTTAGGAGATCGCACCGGCAACTGCTCCGACCCTCAATTCGGAGCCAGTTGCACCTTCCATGGACGGGTGGATAGACCCTGCCATGGAGGTCGTATCCTCAACAGCGATTGAGCCGAGTATTGACCTTACCTTCACGAGAGCCATGATGCCAAGCTGCCGGATCCTTCCCTGGCCACGGACTCCGAACCGCCTGCGCCCGTGCCTATCGAATCCGACTGGGCGCCGAATATGGAGTTTACCTCCGCGGATATCTTTCAGCACTCGCCCTTCGGCGACATACTGAACTCATTAAGGTCTCTCTCCTTGTCAGGAGAGTCCTGGCCAAACTATGTCCGGCAGGATTGGGATGCGGATGACGAAGAAATTCGCTGCCCACCCACCACCCACTTAGTAGACACTATCGACGATTTGACCGACATGCTCGACTTCGACTCCGAAGACATCGACGGCATGGACGATGATGCAGGAGGCGAACAAGAACCACTGCCCACAGGGCACTGGACAGCCACCTCGTCATATGGCATATATATGGTGGACACACCCAAAGAAGGCAATGGCGACGGGACAGCGGAGGATGACACCTCCAAGAAGCAACCCAAGCACCAACGTCAGTGGCGCCGCTCTAAGTCTCGCCAAAGAAAAAGCGGTGACACCGGCATAGGAGATAATAGCACTCCGGACAGTGCCGAAGACGACAACAATCCCCTCCAGCAAGATTTAGGGCAGGAGGATGGAGAAGCCAGCCCTCCCGAGAGAGCGGCAGATGGAGAGGCGGAGGATGATAATTACATGCCTCCCTCCGAAGACGAGGCAAGCCTCGATGATGAAGAATTCGTCGTGCCTGAGGATCGCGTCGAACAAGAGCACTTCAAGCGCCGGCTTATAGCCACGGCAAATAGCCTTAATAAAAAGCAACAACAGCTTCAAGCTGATCAAGATTTGCTAGCTGACAAATGGACTGAAGTCCTTGCGGCCAAGGAATATAAACTGGAACGTCCCTCCAAGAGTTACCCAAAGCGCAGGTTGCTACCCCGACTGGAGGAGGAAGCACCAAAACCTACATCTCCAGCATATGACGCGGCTGATCGGCCACCTCGTGGCCGCGACAGAGAGGCATTTCGGCCAAAAGCTCAGCCCGCACCCCGATGCCACTCAAATAAAAATGTCAAGGCATGGGGAAATACGCCAGACCTGCGAGACGTATTGGAGGACAAAGCAAAACACGCAAGATCGATCTTCGGATCACGAGGGCGCGCCACTATGCGAGACGACAACCATCACGCCGGATACAGTAAAAGTAAATTCGGCAGGGCCGAACACAGCGGACAAGACTCATTTGAGCTACGTCGCGATATAGCCCAGTACAGAGGCGCTGCACACCCCCTATGCTTCACAGACGAAGTAATGGATCACGAAATCCCAAAGGGTTTCAAACCCGTAAATATTGAATCATACGACGGCACAACAGATCCTACGGTATGGATCGAGGACATCCTCCTGCACATCCACATGGCCCGCGGTGATGATCTACACGCCATCAAATACCTCCTACTCAAGCTCAAAGGACCAGCTCGGCATTGGCTCAGCAGCCTGCCAGCAGAATCCATTGGATGTTGGGAAGATCTGGAAGCCGCAATGCTCGACAACTTCCAGGGCACTTATGTGCGACCACCAGATGCCGATGACTTGAGCCACATAATTCAGTAGCCATAGGAATTAGCCAGGCAATTCTGGACACGGTTCCTGACAAAGAAAAACCAAATCGTCGACTGTCCGGATGCAGAGGCCCTAGCAGCATTTAAGCACAACATCCACGATGAGTGGCTCGCCCGGCACCTTGGCTAGGAAAAGCCAAAATCTATGGCAGCCCTCACGACACTCATGACCCGCATTTGCGCGGGAGAAGATAGTTTGCTGGCTAGCAGCAATAACATATCAAAGAACCATGGTACTTCGGATACCAAGGATGGCAATGGCAGGTCACGTCGCAACAAACACAAGCACCGCATCAACAACGACAATACCGAGGATACGGCAGTCAATGCCAGATTCAAAGGTTCTAAACCCGGTTAGCGGAAAAAACCATTCAAAAGAAGCACTCCGAGCCCGTCCAGTTTGGACCGTATACTCGATCGCTCGTGTCAAATACACGGCACCCCTGACAAGCTAGCCAACCACACCAACAAGGATTGTTGGGTGTTCAAGCAGGCCGGCAAGATAAACGCCAAAAACAAAGGTAAGGGGTTACATAGCGATGACAAGGAGGAGCCCTGGCCGCCGAACACCAGAGGACAGAAGAGGTTTCCCCCACAAGTGCGGACGGTGAACATGATATACGCAACCCACATCCCCAAGAGGGAGTGGAAGCGTGCGTTAAGGGACGTATATGCGTTGGAGCCAGTCGCCCCAAAGTTCAACCCATGGTCCTCCTGTCCGATCACCTTCGATCGCAGAGACCACCCCACTAGTATCCGTCATGGCGGATTCGCTGCACTGGTCCTAGACCCAATCATCGACGGATTTCACCTCACTCGAGTCCTTATGGACGGCGGCAGCAGCCTGAACCTGCTTTATCAGCACATAGTGCACAAAATGGGTATAGACCCCTCAAGGATCAAACCCACAAAAATGACCTTCAAAGGCGTCATACCAGGTGTAGAGGACCATTGCACAGGCTCAGTCACACTGGAAGTGGTCTTCGGATCCCCGGATAACTTCCGAAGCGAGGAGTTAATCTTCGATATAGTCCCGTTCCGCAGCGGCTATCATGCACTGCTCGGGCAAACCGCATTTGTGAGATTCAATGTGGTACCCCATTACGCATACCTCAAGCTCAAGATGGCAGGACCTTCGGGGGTCATCATAGTCAATGGAAACATAGAGCGCTCTCTCCGCTTAGAGGAGCACACTGCGGCCCTTGCAGCAGAAGCGCAAAGCAGCCTCTTAAGGCAAGCCACTAGTCCGACGATTAAGGACCCGGACACCTTCAAGCGCGCCCGGAGTAATCGGCAACAAGACCGCCTAGCACGTTCCGAGATCGCATAGCAATGCCGCCCCCACCCCAGTCCTAGCCAAACGGCGAAATCCGTGCCACGCGTACATCATTACGCATTGAAAATACCATGGGCACAGGTGGGGAGGGGGGCACGACTACGGCACGCCCCAAGACGCGGCTCAACCGCACTAGGGGCTTTCCGCTTTGTTATTTTTCTTTCTTTTAGGACTTTTATCTCTGGAAACCCTATCCGGCAGTATGATTGCTGGACACATGATGCAACAACCAAGGAGGCAGAAAGCTACGTCGCACCACGGAACTCCCAGGTGGCCTCTGATAACGAGTGAAATACTTGATTTAAATACCATTCCTCAAGTTGCCCTTGGAGGGGACATGTCAAATAGTCCTACTTCTTGCTTATCGCACTACTTGTATCATTCTGCTTCGACGCACCTTATTGAATAAACAATGCATAGCACTAGACTATTATCGCATTTTCTATTCTTCTTTATATATATATATTAATCCATGACAATTAGCACCCGTACACTCTGGTACGGCAAATACGCCAGGGGCTAAAGCATACCCCATAATACGGCGTGAGAAGTCCGAACACTTTCGACAGTGTGTCACCCCAAACTTATAGCATTATATGCATCAGCTCCGAATCATGTCTTGGGTCAATAGTTGGGTTTGCCTGGCTCCCATGTTTTGGTACCTTACGTTCTGCTATATCGGCTAAGGTAGCACTGGGAGAACTACTGCGATTGTGCCCCGGTTCAGCTCGGCTAAGCACCTCAGTAGAGAAAGCTAAAACTGACTGTCATGATAAGGCAAGAGCTGGTCGCTGTTCGAGAGGTCTCGAGTCACTAAAGACTTATGCCGCTTAGAGCGAGGAGGCGGCTTTGTCCGGCTTAAGGCGTGTATAGCGCCTCGAATTCGGCCTTCTGAATACTAGGGGCTTCGCCAAAATTTAGAATTGTAGAATTCTATGGCTAAGTGAGATTGATAAAGCATTATAGTCCGATTGCCTTGTTCATTGTGCTGAGCACCTCCCTCGAAGTACCCAACAATGGGAAAAAGAGTGCTCAGATTTATCCCGAACACCCCAGCACTCGTGGCATGGGGGCAGAAGTCGACAACTGGCCATCTCTCAGATTTGATAAACAGCCGCACAGAAGGTAATATTTTAAAGGGAAATTTACATCTATGCCCCTAATTTGCACCCACTCTCAGATTTACCCCTAATTTCAAAGCCTGCTCAAATTTGCCCCTCCGCCGTTAGGTGCACTTACAGAAATACCCTTCTGTGTCGTTACCGTCGGGTCAAAGTCGGTCAAAGGGCTTTGACCATCCTGAAAAAATAGCAAAAAAATTCTAAAAAATCTGAAAATTTGTGGGATCAAAGATACTCAGGTTCGCAAGGTGCGTGCAAAATTTCGTGCTGTTCATACATTCCAAGAGCTCGTGTCAGAGGAAAAACAATAAATATGTAAGCCTGTGAACAGTAAATTCAAAAAAATAGTAAGAAAATTGAAAAAAATATGAAATTTTTTGGCATCAAAGAGGCTCGGGTCTGCAAGCTGCGTGCAAATTTTTGTGTGTTTGGACATTGGAGGGGCTTTTGGAGAAAAAAACAAAATTTGGCTCGGGAAAAAACTTGGGAAAAATGACTATTTTTTTCCTTTTAGAGCTCCTCACATGTCATTTGATCACAAAAACATGCAAGCACATTGTGCACCCAAGCCACTTAGATGCCAAAAAATTTCATATTTTTTAATTTTTGTTGCTATTTTATTTCAAATTTATTGTTCCCAAGCGTGCACATTAACTGTTTTTCCTCGCCACGAGCTCCTGGAATGTCCAAATAGCACGAAAATTTGCACACACCTTGGGCACATGAGTATCTTCGATCTCACAAAATTTTAGATTTTTTTGCTATTTTTTTCAGGATGGTCAAAGCTGTTTGACCGGATGGTAACGATGCAAAAGGGCATTTCTATAAGGGCACCTAACGGCGGAGGGGCAAATTTGAGCAGGCTTTCGAATTAGGGGTATATATGATTAGGTGGTTCGAGTTAGGGACAGAAATGCAAATGGTCCTATTTTAAATTCAAACAAGCGTTGCATAGTGCATATGAACAAGTTTTCATAATACAGGATCACACGAGCAAGTTCATTCAAACATTACATCCTTCGCACACTCGTCCGCCACAAGACGGGCACCCTTCAGGACACCCTCATAATACATCTCGGGGTGGGGATGCTCCTTGCCCTGCGGCGGCCCCTCCTTCACCAGCTTCTCAGCGTCCATCTTGGCCCAGTGCACCTTTGCACGGGCAAAAGCCCGGCGGGCACCTTCGATACAGACGGACCGCTTGATGACTTCCAGCCGTGGGCAGGCATCCACAAGCTGCCTCACCAGGCTGAAGTAGCTGTTGGGAAGGGAGTCGCCAGGCCATATCCGTACTATAAAGCCCTTCATGGCCTGTACGGCCGCCTTGTGCAGCTCGACTAGTTGCTTCAGCTGGTCGCTCATGGGCATCGGGTGTTCGGTCCCAGTATACTGAGACCAGAACAACTTCTCCGTCGAGCTTCCCTCCTCGGCCTGGTAATATTTCGCGGCATCCGACACGCTGTGGGGCAAATCTGCGAATGCTCCTGGAGAGCTCTGGACTCGGGTAAGTAACAAGTAATTTACTTTCACATGCTTGCTTTGCATATTGAATGTCTTACCTGCTGCTATCTTCCTCATCACCTCAATCTCCTGGACGGCCTTTTGGGCTTCAGCCTTGGTATTCTTTGTGCTCTCGAGGGCCGTGGCAAGCTCGGAATCTCGCGTCTTCGAGTCAAGCTCCAAAGCCTCGTGCTTCTTCACAAGAGCCTGAAGCTCTTGCTGCACCTCGCCCACCCGTGCCTCTTGCTTTTCCCGCTCGGTGCGCTCCTTGGCCGCTTTGTTTTCGGCCTCGAACATCACTTGCTTCAGGGTCGCCACTTCGGTTGTGGTCCCTGGCACATTCATGATGATCCTATCATTTCGCAACCACATTTTCTTTTTTATATATATACAAGGTATTACTTACCTTTGTTCTCCTCGAGCTGCCTCTTGGAAAGTCCGAGCTCTTTCTCGGACCCCTCCAGGTCCTGCTTCAGTGCGGAGACCTCGCAGTCAGTGCGACAGAGGTCAGCAGCGAAGCCTGCATACGCATACAGACATACTTATATTAGACTCCTGCAGATATTATTTGATCCTCTATTCGGCTTTTCTTTCTGAACACCAAACAGAGCATCAGGGGATACTGTCTATGCGGTAATATTTTTCCTATATTTTAAATACTTACCTCAAAGCCTGTTAGAAGGCTGGCATACGCTTCAGTCAGTCCGCTCTTGGCGGACTGAACCTTCTTGATCACCGCACTCATAATAGTGCGGTGCTCTTCGTCAAGGGAAGCGCCGCGAAGCCCTCCCTGCAGGTTGTCCGGTGCCTCTGGATAGACAGAGGTGACCGGCACGGGCGGCTTGCCCATTTTGGAAGGGGGCCGCCTGCCCGAGTCCGGAACCACTGGAGGTTCCGGCGCGGTGTTCGGCTGAGAGCCGGACTTGGAGCCCTCGGGAGCCTTGCTCCCTTTGCTCCTGGAGTCCGGAAGGTCGCTTTGAGGCGCCTCCGGGACTGTCTCCCCCTGTCTCGGTGCCCCTTGAGACAATACCTCGGCATTGTCCGTAGGGCAAGGAGAGGAGGCGGTTGGAAGTGTATCACTATTCATGTCCGACGAGTCCAAGGAACCGTCCGACGATGATACATCGATACGGGCTTGGGGCGGACTGCATAATCATATTCGACGTTAGGAGAAGCAGTGCGACAAAGGTATGCTATGAGTTACTCTGGTATCCGAATACTTACGACTTGGCCAGGGGCCTGGCCCTGAGCAGCCACTCATCTTCGCCGTCGGCGGCGGTGGTGGAGCAGTCCGGAAGGAGAGTCCTTCCCTTCTTGGACCCTTCGGCCTTCCCGGTTGGGGCGGCCTTCCTTTTCTTGTCTCCCCCGACTGGAGGGGGAGAATCTTCCTCTTCCTTCTCCTCGTTTTCACGGGAGGAGTGTGTGTCGGTGTTATCGGACGATGAGTCCGATACCACCTGGCGCCGGGAACTCTAACGGGTTCCCTTGGCCGTCTTCTTGGTCTTCTCCGGCACCTCATAAGGAGCCGGAGTCCGCATCTTCGTTAGGAGAGCGTCCGCAGTGTCTTCGGGTAGAGGGACCGGACAGTTAATCTGCTCCGATGTCTCCACCCAGTCCTGTCAAAGGCATGGGAGCTTAGACCCAACACATGGTTAAGCTATGGGAAATAAATATCCTACCAGATGTACACAACTTACCGAATCCGCAGGGTGCTTCGCGCTTAGCCCGCGGTCCTCGGTAAGAGAAGGAGGGACCTCGGCGCCCTTGAACAGCACCCTCCAGACGTCCTTATGCATCCTGTCGAAGAGCTCGTGTAGAGTCTGGTGCTGGTCTGGGTCGAACTCCCATAAGTTGAAATCCCATTGTTGACACGGGAGGATCCGGCGGAAAAGCATGACCTGGACTATGTTGACAAGCTTGAGTTTCTTGCTTATCATGTTCCGAATACACTTCTGGAGTCCGTCCAGCTCCACTGATGAACCCCAGGACAGGCCCTTCTCCTTCTAGGAAGTGAGCCGCGTGGGGATTCCGGATCGAAACTCGGGGGCCGCCACCCAGTTGGTGTCGCGCGGCTCGGTGATGTAGAACCACCCCGATTGCCACCCCTTTATGGTCCACGAAGGAGCCCTCGAGCCATATGACGTTGGGCATTTTGCCCACCATGGCTCCGCCGCATTCCGCTTGTTGGTCGCCCACCACCTTCGGCTTGATATCAAGGTCTTCAGCCACAGGCCGAAGTGGGGCCGGATGCGGAGGAAAGCCTCGCACACAACGATGGATGATACGTCTCCGTCGTATCTATAATTTTTGATTGTTCCATGCCAATATTATTCAACTTTCATATACTTTTTGGCAACTTTTTATATTATTTTTGGGACTAACATATTAATCCAGTGCCCAGTGCCAGTTCCTGTCTGTTGCATGTTTTTGGTTTCGCAGAATATCCATATCAAACGGAGTCCAAATGGGAGAAAAACGGACGGAGCTTATTTTTGGAAAATATGGAAAATTCGGAAGGAAAATCAACGCGAACCAGTGCCCGAGGTGGTCACGAGGCAGGGGGCGCCCCCCCTAGGGCGCGCCCCAACCCTCGTGAGCCCACCGTAAGGCGGTTGACGCTCTTCTTTTGCCGCAAGAAAGCTAATATTCGGAAAAAAATCACGGCGAAGGTTTCAGGTCAATCGGAGTTACGGATCTCCATATATATACGAAACGGTGAAACAGAGCCAGCACAGAACGCAGAACCAGAGAGAAAACAGAGAGATAGATCCAATCTCGGAGGGGCTCTCGCCCCTCCCATGCCATGGAGGCCAAGGACCAGAGGGGAAACCCTTCTCCCATCTAGGGAGGAGGTCAAGGAAGAAGAGGAAGAAGGGGGCCCCTCTCCCCCTCTCCTCCGGTGGCGCCGGAACGCCGCCGTGGCCATCATCATCATCACCGCGATCTACACCAACACCTCTGCCATCTTCACCAACATCTCCATCACCTTCCCCCCTCTATCTACAGCGGTCCACTCTCCCGCAACCCGCTGTACCCTCTACTTGAACATGGTGCTTTATGCTTCATATTATTATCCAATGATGTGTTGCCATCCTATGATGTCTGAGTAGATTTTCGTTGTCCTATCGATGGTTGATGAATTGCTATGATTGATTTAATTTGCTTGTGGTTATGTTGTTGTCCTTTGGTGCCCATCATATGATTGCGCGCGTGGATCACACCCTAGGGTTAGTTGTATGTTGATAGGACTATGTATTGGAGGGAAAGAGTGACTGAAGCTTCAACCTAGCATAGAAATTGATGCATACGGGGTTGAAGGGGGACCAATATATCTTAATGCTATGGTTGAGTTTTACCTTAATGAACGTTAGTAGTTGCGGATGCTTGCTAATAGTTCCAATCATGAGTGCATAGAATTCCAAGCTAGGGATGACATGCTAGCGGTGGCCTCTCCCACATAATACTTGCTATCGGTCTAGTAAAGTAGTCAATTGCTTAGGGGCAATTCCGCAACTCCTACCACCACTTTTCCACACTCGCTATATTTACTTTATTGTTTCTTTATCTAAACAGCCCCTACTTTTTATTTACGTACTCTTTATTATCTTGCAAACCTATCCAACAACACCTACAAAGTACTACTAGTTTCATACTTGTTCTAGGTAAAGCGAACGTCAAGCGTGCGTAGAGTTGTATCGGTGGTCGACGGAACTTGAGGGAATATTTGTTCTACCTTTAGCTCCTCGTTGGGTTCGACACTCTTACTTATCAAAAACTGTTGCGATCCCCTATACTTGTGGGTTATCAAGACCTTTTTCTGGCGCCGTTGCCGGGGAGCAATAGCGTGGGGTGAATATTCTCTTGTGTGCTTGTTTGCTTTATCACTAAGTAATTTTTATTTTCTGTTCTTAGTTGTTTTCTATCTTTAGTTATGGGTAGGAAACGCAAAATACCAAAAAAATTAGTTGTACCTACTGAACCAATGGTTGAAGAACCAATCAAAATCTATCACACTGCTGAAGCTTATTACTTGGATCATCTTCGATCCCTATGTGCTCGTGCCGAAACCCCAACTAGCTTAGTTGAGGGCAAATCTTTAGATGAGCATGCTTGTTATGTGCGACACCGTATATCTGAAAAAGGGAAACTATTATGGAGTCAAATTCAACGTTTGCAATGCTATGCTTGGAATTTATGTGAAATATATGATTTTACTTGTTGTTCTAAAAACCCTAAGAAACACCTTCCCTACCAATGTGAGTTTATTGATGATGGAATCTTATCTTCTTATGCTAAAGGTATTTATAGTTACTATGATGTTCAACAAATTTAAGAATTTGTTGCTTTTGAGGGTGCTTATGAAATTGCTTCTTTGATTGAAAAGTATGATGATACTTTTCACAAATCTGAAAATTTTGCTATACTTAAATATTGCTATGATAATTATGCTTCTAATACCTATGTTAAACAATATATTGAGGAATACTCCGCTGTCCAAGAAGAGGCTAATATTTTGCAGGAGTCTATGGAAGAAGAAATTGATGAAACTGTGAGCTCATTGGATGAAAAAGATGATGAGGAGAGCGAAGAACAAAAGGAGGAAGAGCGGATTGATCACCCGTGCCCACCTTCTAATGAGAGTAACTCTTCAACTCATACATTGTTTAATTCCCCTTCATGCTTACCGAAGGATGAATATTATGATAATTGCTATGATCTCGTTGATTCTTTTGAAATATCCCTTTTTGATGATGCTTGCTATGCTTGTGGCCAAGATGCCAATATGAATTATGCTTATGGAGATGAACTTGCTATAGTTCCTTATGTTAAACATGAAATTGTTGCTATTGCACCCACACATGATAGTCCTATTATCTTTTTGAATTCTCCAAACTACACTATATCGGAGAAGTTTGCTCTTATTAAGGATTACATTGATGGGTTGCCTCTTACTACCGCACATGATAATTTTGATGAATAGAATATGCATGTGCTTGCTGCTCCTACTTGCAATTATTATGAGAGAGGAACTATATCTCCACCTCTCTATGTTTCCAATACGAAAAAATTGCAAGAAACTGTTTATACTATGCATTGGCCTTTACTTTGTGTGCGTGAATTGTTCTTTTCTGACATGCCTATGCATAGGAAGAGAGTTAGACTTCGTTGTTGCATATTATATGTTACTTTGTGCTCACTACTAAATTATAAATCATTGTTAATTAAAATTGGCTTTGATATACCTTGGGATCCGGGTCGATTCACTACTTGAGCACACATGCCTAGCTTAATGGCTTTAAAGAAAGCGCTGCCAGGGAGACAACCCAGAAGTTTTAGAGAGTCATTTATTTCTGTTGAGTGCTTTCATATAGTTTAAAAACAACAAAAATAAAGAGGGGAACCCAGAACTTTTTCAAAAAGGAAAGCAAAAGTGAGAAAGACAAGCATTGTTGAAGTGGGAGCTAGCCTTGAACTTTGTTCATGCTCACGGAAACTTTGTGAATCTTGATTACAGAAACTTTTCAATAAAAATAATTATCCCCTTGTACAATTCCATTGTATTATAAAAATAATGTGCCAAGGTTTGCCTTTAGGATGTTTACATTTGCTTGATGGTTTGAATGGTGCAGGACAGAAACTTTGGTTGTAGTGCGCGATTTTACATTTTTAGCTGGAACGTCAAATGGTTCTGATTCTTTTTGCACTGTCTTCCTATACAGATTTTTTATTTTTTACTAATTTTGGTAGAATTTTTTCAATTACCAGAAGTATGGTGAATGTTCAGATTGCTACAGACTGTTCTGTTTTAGACAGATTCTGTTTTTGATGCATAGTTTGCTTGTTTTGATGAAACTATCAATTTATATCAGTGGATTATAAGCCATGAAAAAGTTATACTACAGTAGACACAATGAAAAAACAAAATATGAATTGGTTTGCAACAGTACTTAGAGTAGTGATTTGCTTTATTATACTAACAAATCTTACCGAGTTTTCTGTTGAAGTTTTGTGTGGATGAAGTGTTCGATGATCGAGAAGGTCTCGATGTGAGAAGAAGGAAGAGAGGCAAGTGCTCAAGCTTGGGGATGCCCGAGGCACCCCAAGTAAATATTCAAGGAGACTCAAGTGTTTAAGCTTGGGGATGCTGGGGAGGCATCCCCTCTTTCTTCAACAAGTATCGGTATGTTTTCGGATTCGTTTCGTTCATGCGATATGTGCAAGTCTTGGAGCGTCTTTTGCATTTAGGTTTTTCTTTTTCTTTTTATGCACCATTGAGGGAGTCCTGGATTAGGGGGTGTCCGGATGGCCGGACTATACCTTCAGCCGGACTCCTGGACTATGAAGACACAAGATTGAAGACTCCGTCCCGTGTCCGGAAGGGACTTTCCTTGGCGTGGAAGGCAAGCTTGGCGATACGGATATGCATATCTCCTACCACTGTAACCGACTCTATGTAACCCTAACCCTACCCGGTGTCTATATAAACCGAAGGGTTTTAGTCCGTAGGACAACATACACATCAACAATCATACCATAGGCTAGCTTCTAGGGTTTAGCCTCCTCGATCTTGTGGTAGATCTACTCTTGTACTACCCATATCATCAATATTAATCAAGCAGGACGTATGGTTTTACCTCCATCGAGAGGGCCCGAACCTGGGTAAAACTTCGTGTCCCTTGCCTCCTATTACCATCCAGCCTAGACGCACAGTTCGGGACCCCCTACCCGAGATTCGCCGGTTTTGACACCGACATTGGTGCTTTCATTAAGAGTTCCTCTGTGTCGTCGCCGTCAGGCTCGATGGCTCCGGCGATCATCGATAGCGATGCAGTCCAGGGTGAGACCTTCCTCCTCGGACAGATATTCGTCTTCGGCGGCTTCGCACTGCGGGCCAATTCACTTGGCCGTCTGGAGCAGATCGAAAGCTACGCCCCTGGCCGTCAGGTCAGATTTGGAAGTTTAAGCTACACAGCTGACATCCGCGGGGACTTGATTTTCGACGGATTCGAGCCACTGCCGAGCGCGCCGCACTATCACGACGAGCATGATCTAGCTTTGCCGCCGAACAGTGCCCTGGAGGCCACACCCGCGTCAGCTCCGACCCCTAATTCGGAGCCGACTGCGCCGATCGAGGATGGGCGGTTGGACGCCACCTCAGGGGCTGCGATCTCAACGGCGATTGAGCCGAACACCAGCCCCGTACTCTGCAAGACTCGTGACTCCAAGGAGCCGGACTCCTCTCCAGACTTTCGAACCCTCTGCGCCCCTGCCGATCGAATCCGATTGGGCGCCGATCATGGAGTTCACTGCCGCGGACATCTTTCAGCACTCGCCTCTCGGTGATATTCTGAAGTCACTGAAGTCTCTCTGTTTATCAGGAGAGCCCTGGCCGGACTACGGTCAGCAAGGTTGGGATACGGACGATGAAGAAATTCAATGCCCACCCACCACCCACTTCGTAGCCACTGTCGACGACATAACCGACATGCTCGACTTCGACTCCGAAGACATCGACGGTATGGACGCCGATGAAGGAGATGATGAAGAACCAGCGCCTACTAGGCCCTGGAAAGCCACCTCGTCGTATGACATACACATGGTGGACACCCCAAAAGAGGGAGATGGTGATGGAACAGTGGAGGATGACCCCTCCAAGAAACAGCCTAAGAGCCGGCGTCAGCGGCGCCGCTCAAAATCCTGCCAAAACAAATACGGTGATTCCAGCACGGGAGATAATAATACTCCGAAAAGCGCCGAAGAAAACTCCCTCCAGCAAGATTTAGCACAGGAGGATGGAGAAACCAGCCCTCATGAGAGAGCGGCAGACAGAGAGGTCGAGGACGATAATTATATGCCTCCCTCCAAAGACGAGGCAAGCCTCGACGACGACGAATTCGTCGTGCCAGAGGATCCCGTCGAGCAAAAGCATTTCCAATGCAGGCTTATGGCCACGGCAAGAAACCTCAAGAAAAAACAGCAATAGCTCAGAGCTGATCAAGATTTGCTAGTCGACAGATGGACTGAAGTCCTTGCGGCCGAAGAGCATAAACTCGAACGCCCCTCCAAGAGCTACCCAAAGCGCATGTTGCTACCCCGATTAGAGGAGGAAGCACTTGATGCGGCCGACCGGCCACCTCGTGGTCGCAACAAAGAGGCCTCTCGGCCCTCCACTCAAGCCGCACCCCGTACCAAGGCATGGGAATATGCGCCGAACTTACGAGACATGTTGGAGGACAAGGCAAGGCAAACAAGATCGATCTACGGATCGCATGGGCGCCCCACGGCTCGAGACGGTAACCGTCACGCGGCCACAAATTCGGCGGGGCCGAACATAGTAGACAAGACTCATTGGAGCTACGTCATGATATAGCCCAGTACAGAGGCGCCGCACACCCACTCTGCTTTACAGACGAAATAATGGATCATCAAATCCCCGAGGGTTTCAAACCTGTAAACATCGAATCATATGATGGCACAACAGATCCTGCGGTATGGATCGAGGATTATCTCCTTCATATCCACATGGCTCGCGGCGATGATTTCCACGCCATCAAATACCTCCCACTCAAGCTTAAAGGACCAGCTCGGCATTGGCTCAGCAGCTTGCCAACAGGATCAATTAGTTGTTGGGAGGACCTGGAAGCCGCATTCCTCGACAATTTCCAGGGCACTTACGTGCGACCCCCAGACGCCGATGACCTAAGTCACGTAATTCAGCAGCCAGAGAAATTGGCCAAGCAATTCTAGACACAGTTCCTAACAAAGAAAAATCAAATAGTCGACTGTCCGGACGCTGAGGCCCTAGCAGCCTTCAAGCATAATATCTGTGACGAGTGGCTGGCCCGGCACCTTGGACAGGAAAAGCCGAAATCTATGGCAGCACTCATGACACTCATGACCCGCTTTTGCACGGGAGAAGACAGCTGGCTTGCTCGTAGCAACAATATGACCAAGAACCCTGGTAATTCGGACACCAGGGACAGTAGTGGCAGGTCGCGTCGCAACAAGCAGAAGCGCCGCATTAACGACGACAATGCTGAGGATACGGCAGTTAATGCCGGATTCAGAGGCTCTAAATCCGGTCAGCAGAAAAAGCCATTCAAAAGGAATCCTAGGGGACCGTCCAGTTTGGACCGAATACTCGACCGCTTATGCCAGATACATGGCACCCCCGAAAAGCCAGCCAATCACACCAACAGGGATTGTTGGGTGTTCAAGCAGGCAGGCAAGTTAAATGCCGAAAACGAAGACAAGGGGCTGCATAGCGATGATGACGAGGAGCCCCGGCCGCCGAAAAACAGCGGACAGAAGGGTTTTCCCCCACAAGTGCGGACGGTGAACATGATATACGCAACCCACGTCCCCAAAAGGGAGCGGAAGCGCGCATTAAGGGATGTATACGCGGTAGAGCCAGTCGCCCCAAAGTTCAACCCATGGTCCTCCTGCTCGATCACCTTTGATCGAAGGGACCATCCCACTAGCATCCGTCATGGCGGATTCGCCACATTGGTTCTAGACCCAATTATTGACGGATTTCATCTCACTAGAGTCCTCATGGACGGCGGCAGCAGCCTGAACCTGCTTTACCAGGATACAGTGCGGAAAATGGGCATAGATCCCTCGAGGATTAAGCCCACCAAAACGACCTTTATAAAGGTGTAATACCAGGTGTAGAGGCCAACTGTACAGGCTCAGTCACACTTGAAGTGGTCTTCGGATCTCCGGATAATTTCCGAAGCGAGGAGTTAATCTTCGACATAGTCCCATTTCACAGTGGTTATCACGCACTGCTCGGGCGAACCGCATTCGCTAAGTTCAATGCGGTACCGCATTATGCATACCTTAAGCTCAAGATGCCAGGCCCTCGAGGAGTAATTACGGTCAATGGAAACACCGAACGCTCCCTCCGAACGGCGGAGCACACGGTGGCCCTTGCAGCGGAAGTACAAAGCAGCCTCTCCATGAAGTTCTCCAGTCCGGCCACTAAACGACCGGACACCGTCAAGCGCGCCCGGAGTAACCTACAACAAGACCGCCTGGCACGATCCGAGCAGGCGTAGCAATGCGGCCCCAACCCCAACCCTCGCAAAAAGGCGACGCTAGTACTTCGCGTACATAACTACGCTCTAGAGATACCATGGGCACAGGGGGAGGGGCACCATCATGGCACGCCCAAAACACGGCTTTAACCGTACCAGGGGCTGCCGATTTTTTAATTTTCTCTTACTTTCAGGACTTCATCCTCCGGAAGGCCTGTTCGGCATTTCAATTGCCGCACAAACGATGCAAGAACTAGGGAAGCAGACAAGCCACGCCGCACTACGGAACTCCCAGGTGGTCTCTATCACGAGCAGTATACCCGTTCCGCATACTATTCTGCAGCTTGCCCCTGGAACGGACATGTTAACTAGTCCAACCTTCCAATTATCGCATTATTTGTATCGTTCTGCTTTGATTGTAGCCCTTTTTAGTAAACAATGCATAGCTTTCGTCTATTTTTGCATTACCTTTTTTTATATATATGTTCATTAACGACATGTTGCACCCGTACACGTTGGTACGGCTAAAATATGCCAGGGGCTTTAGTACCCCTCAATATGGTGTGAGAAGTCCGAACACTTTAACAAGTGCGGCACCCCGAACTTATAGCATTATATGCATCGGCTCCGAATCATGTCTTGGGTCAATAGTTGGGTTTGCCCAGCTCCTATGTTTTGGTGCCTTACGTTCCACTATATCGGCTAAGGTAGCACTAGGAGAACCACTGTGATTTGTGCCCCGGTTGAGCTGGGTTGAGCACCTCAGTGGAGAAAGCTAAAACTGACTGTCATGATGAAGCGAGAGCTGGTCGTTGTTCGAGAGGTTTTTCGAGTCCCTAACGACTTATGCCTCTTAGGGCGAGGAGCCGGCTCTGTCCGGCCAAGGCGTGGATAGCGCCCCGAACTCGGTCTTCCGAATACCAGGGGCTTCGCCGAAATTTAAAATTATAGAATTCTATGGCTAAGTGAGAGTGTTCATGCATTATAGTCTGATTGCCTTGTTCGTTGGGCTGAGCGCCTCCCTCGAAGGACCCAAACATGGGAAAAAGAGCGCTCAGGTTTATCCCCGAACACCCCAGCACTAGCGGCACGGGGGCAGAAGCCGACGACTTGCCATCTCTCAGAATTGATAAACAACCGCACAGAAGGTAATATTTTAAATTCAAACAGCATTGCTTAGCGCATATGAACAAGTTTTCAGCGCACAGGACAAAAAAAGCGAGTTTTACTCAAAAATTACATCCATAGAACATTCATCCTCCACAAGGCGGGCACCCTTCATAACATCCTTATAGTAATTCTCGTGCTTGCGATGCTCTTTCCCCAGCGGTGGCCCGTCCTTCACAAGCTTCTCAGCATCCAGCTTGCCCCAGTGCACCTTAGCACGGGCAAGGGCCCTACGGGCGCCTTCAATGCAGACGGAGCACTTGATGACTTCAAGCCTTGGACAGGCTTCCACCAGCCGCTGCACCAGCCCAAAATAGCTCCCAGACTGAGCCTCTCCAGGCCACAGCCGAACTATGAGGCCCTTCATGGCCTGTTCGGCCGCCTTGTGGAGGTCGACCAGTTGCTTCAGCTGGTCGCTCATGGGCACGGGGTGTCCGGCCTCAGCGTACTAAGACCAGAACACCTTCTCCGTCGAGCTGCCCTCTTCGGCTCGATAGAACGAGGCGGCATCGGACACACTCCGGGGAAGATCTGCGAACGCTCCTGGAGAGCTCCGGATTCGGGTAAGTAACAAGTAACTCGCGTTTATGTGTTTGCTTCGCATAAAGAACGCCTTACCGGCCGTTATCTTCTTCACCTCATCCAACTCCTGGAGGGTCTTCTGGGATTCGGCCTTGGCAGACTTGGCATTTTCAATAGCCACCGCGAGCTCGGACGCTCGCGTCTTTGAGTCAAGCTCCAAACTCTCATGTTTTTCCATGAGAGCCTGGAGCTCTTGCCGCACCTTTCCAACCTCGGCCTCATACTTCTCCCGCTCGATGCGCTCCGAGGCTGCCCTCTTCTCGGCCTCGTCCAGTGCCTGCTTAAGGTTTGCCACCTCAGACGTGGCTCCTACAATAGCCACGATAGTCCTGTCATTTTTTGCAATTGCACCTTTTTATATATATATTTAAACAAGGTATTTCTTACCTTCATTGTCCTCAAGCTGCTTCTTGGCACGCCCGAGCTCTTGCTCAGACCGCTCAAGGTCCTGCTTTAGCGTGTCCACTTCCGCAGTCAGTGCGGCGGACGCGAGCAAAGAAGCCTGCATATGCATATTGACTCCTTTTTGTTAGACTCCTGCGAATTTTAATTGACCCTCTATTCGGCTTTTCTTCCCGAACGCCAAACAGAGCATCAGGGGCTACTGTCTATGCGGTAATATTATTTACACATTCTTTACTTACCTCAAAGCCTGTTAAAAGGCTAGTACAAGCTTCAGTCAGTCCGCTCTTGGCGGACTGTACCTTCTGGATCACCGCACTCATAATAGTGCGGTGCCCCTCGTCGATGGAGGCGCCTTGGAGCTCCTCCAACATATTGTCCGGCGCCTCCGGCTGGACGGAGGTCACCGGCACGGCGGGCTTGCTCCTCTTGGAAGGAGGTCGCCCGCCGGACTCTGGAACCTTTGAAGGTTCCGGAGCGGTGTCCGGCCTAAGGCCAGACTTGGAGCCCTGGGGGGTTTCGTCCCCTTTACTCCTGGAGTCCGGGAGGTCTCCTTGCGGCGCCTCCAGGACCACCTCCCCCCGGCTTGGAACCTATTGGGACAACACTTCGGTGTTGTCCGTAGGGCGGGGGGAGGAAGCCGTCGGAAGCGAGTTCACATCCGATGAATCCAGTGAGCCGCTCGACGACGCGTCGAGTCGGTCTTTGGGTGGGCTGCATAAACATATTCGACGTAAGGGAAAGCTGTGCAGTAAACGAATACTATGAATTACTCTGGTATCCGGATACTTACGATTTGGCCAGGGGCTTGGCCCTAGGCGCCCACTCCTCTACGCCAATGTCGGTGTCGGTGGAGCAGTCCGGAGGAAGGGTTTTCCCCTTCTTGGACCCTTCGGCCTCCCCAGTTGGGGCGGCCTTCCTTTTCTTCCCTTCCCCCGCTGGAGGGGGAGGGTTCTCTTCTTCCTCCTCCTCGTCTTCATAGGAGGAGTGCGTCTTGGATTCGTTGGATGATGAATCCGACGCCTCCAGGCGGCGGGCACTCTTTCGAGTCCCCGTGGCCTTCTTCTTGGCCTTATTCTCCGGCACCACATAGGGTGTCGGAACCAGCAGCTTCGCCAATTGAGCGTCTGCTGGGCCTTCGGGCAAAGGAGCCGGACAGTTGATCTGTCCGGACGTCACCTGCCAGTCCTGTCAAAGGAAAGGGAGCTTAGATCCCGCATGGAGTCAAACTGTGAAACACTGACACCCTGTAAAAGGAAAAACAGCTTACCGCAAGAACGTGACGCTGCGCACTGAATCCGTGATCCTCAGTAGCGGATGTGGGAGCCACGGCGCCCTTGAAAAGCACCTTCCAGGCATCTTCGTACGTCGTGTCGAAGAGCCTGCTCAAAGTTTGGTGTCGCGCCGGGTCGAACTCCCACAGGTTGAAAGCCCGTTGTTGGCACGGGAGGATCAAGCGGATGAGCATAACCTGGACTACGTTGACAAGTTTGAGCTTCTTGTCCACCAGGGTGTTGATGCATGTTTGGAGTCCGGTCAGCTCTCCTTTTTTACCCCACGACAGGCCCATCTCTTTCCAGGACATGAGCCGCGTTGGGGGTCCGGACCGGAACTCAGATGGTGCGACCCATTCGGCGTCGCGCGGCTCGGTGATGTAAAACCACCTGATTGCCACCCCTTCAGGGTCTCCACAAAGGAGCCCTCGAGCCAGAGGATGTTGGCCATCTTGCCCACCATGGCGCCTCCGCACTCCGCCTGGCTGCCGCGCACCACCTTCGGCTTGACGTTGAAAGTCTTGAGCCATAGGCCGAAATGGGGGCGGATGCGGAGGAAGGCCTCGCACACGACGATAAACGCCGAGATGTTGAGGACGAAGTTTGGGGCCAGATTGTGGAAACCCAGGCCGTAGTAGAACATGAGCCCCCGGACAAATGGGTGGACAGGGAAGCCCAGTCCGCGGAGGAAACGGGGGAGGAGCACCACCCTCTCATGGGGCCTAGGGGTGGGGATGAGCTGCCCCTTTTCGGGGAGCCGGTACACGATGTTGTTAGACAGGTATCCGGCCTTCCTCAGCTTTTTGATATGTCCCTCTGTGATGGAGGAGACCATCCACTTGCCTCCCGCTCCAGACATGGCTGGAGAAGGTTGAGGTGAGGAGTGCGGACTTGGGCGCTGGAGCTCGAGTGCGCAGGAATGGATAGGCGAAGGAGGAAGAAGGCGTAGGTGAAAAGGTGGATCTTTATCCCCTTATATGGGTGGACACAACTACATGTCCCCACCAGCCTGGTATGACTCGCTTATCTCCAAAGCGCCGTAATCAATGGCGCGGTTGAGTTACCCACGCCCGTATTGATGAGAATCCCGGAATAAGGGGACACGATCTCTGCTTTAACAAGACGTGCCAAGGAAACCGCCTCACATAACGCGCTGAGATGGGACAGTAAAACGGTTCGAATAAAAGCTTGGCCGTGGTGTGATGTCACGCTACGGAATACGTCAGCAAATTAGATTTGTGTAAATATTATTCTCTCTATGGCAATATGTGGAAACTTATTTTGCAGAGCCGGACACTATCTTTGTGTTTAAAATCTTCTATGAAGTACTTGGAGGAGGAACCCACCTTGCAATGCCGAAACAATATGCGCGCTGGACTCGTCGTCATTGAAGCCTGGTTCAGGGGCTACTGAGGGAGTCCTGGATTAGGGGGTGTCCGGATGGCCGGACTATACCTTCAGCCGGACTCCTGTACTATGAAGACACAAGATTGAAGACTCCGTCCCGTGTCCGGAAGGGACTTTCCTTGGCGTGGAAGGCAAGCTTGGCGATACGGATATGCAGATCTCCTACCATTGTAACCAACTCTATGTAACCCTAACACTACCCGGTGTCTATATAAACCGAAGGGTTTTAGTCCGTAGGACAACATACACATCAACAATCATACCATAGGCTAGCTTCTAGGGTTTAGCCTCCTCGGTCTCGTGGTAGATCTACTCTTGTACTACCCATATCATCAATATTAATCAAGTAGGACGTAGGGTTTTACCTCCATCGAGAGGGCCCGAACCTGGGTAAAACTTCGTGTCCCTTGCCTCCTGTTACCATCCAGCCTAGACGCACAGTTCGGGACCCCCTACCCGAGATCCGTCAGTTTTGACACCGACAACCATGCTGGTATGAGATAGTCCTTGGTTGATTTATAGAATGCTCTTTGCACTTCACTTATATCTTTTGAGTATGGCTTTATAGAATGCTTCATATGCTTCACTTATATCATTTGAAGTTTGGATTGCATGTTCCTCTTTACATAGAAAACCGCCATTTGTAGAATGCTCTTTTGCTTCACTTATATTTGTTAGAGCACGGGCATATCTTTTCTAGAAAGAATTAAACTCTCTTGCTTCACTTATATCTATTTAGAGAGATGACAGTAATTGGTCATTCACATGGTTAGTCATAAAATCCTACATAAACTTATAGATCGCTGAATATGATATGTTTGATTCCTTGCAATAGTTTTGCGATATAAAGATGGTGATATTAGAGTCATGCTAGTCGGGTAATTATGAAATTGAGAAATACTTGTGTTGAGGTTTGCAAGTCCCGTAGCATGCACGTATGGTGAACCGTTATGTAACGAAGTCGGAGCATGAGGTATTTATTGATTGTCTTCCTTATGGGTGGTGGTCGGGGACGAGCGATGGTCTTTTCCTACCAATCTATCCCCCTACGAGCATGTGCGTAGTACTTTGTTTCTATGACTAATAGATTTTTGCAATAAGTATGTGAGTTCTTTATGACTAATGTTGAGTCCATGGATTATACGCACTCTCACCCTTCCATCATTGCTAGCCTCTCTAGTACCGCGCAACTTTCGCCAGTACCATAAACCCACCATATACCTTCCTCAAAACAGCCACCATACCTACCTATTATGGCATTTCCATAGCCATTCCGAGATATATTACCATGCAACTTTCCATCAACTAGTTCATCATGACACATCCATCATTGTCATATTGCTTAGCATGATCATGTAGTTGACATAGTATTTGTGGCAAAGCCACCGTTCATAATTTTCATGCTTGTCACTCTTGATTCATTGCATATCCCGGTACAACGCCAAAGGCATTCATGTAGAGTCATATCTTTGTTCTAGTATCGAGTTGTAATATCGAGTTGTAAGTAAATAAAAGTGTGATGAATATCATTATTAGAGCATTGCCCCGGTGAGGAAAGGATGATGGAGACTATGATTCCCCCATAAGTCGGGATGAGACTCCGGACTTTACAAAAAAATAAAAGAGGCCAAAGAAGCCCAAATAAAAAAAGAGGCCAAAGAAGCCCACCAAAAATAATAATAAAATAAATAAAATAAATGAGAGAAAAAGAGAGAAGGGGCAGTGCTACTATCCTTTTACCACACTTGTGCTTCAAAGTAGCACCATGTTCTTCATATAGAGAGTCTCTTGAGTTATCACTTTCATATACTAGTGGGAATTTTCATTACAGAACTTGGCTTGTATATTCCGATGATGGGCTTCCTCAAATGCCCGAGGTCTTCATGAGCAAGCAAGTTGGATGCACACCCACTTAGTTTTAGTTTGAGCTTTCATACACTTATAGCTCTAGTGCATCCGTTGCATGGCAATCCCTACTCCTCACATTGATATCTATTAATGGGCATCTCCATAGCCCGTTGATACGCCTAGTTGATGTGAGACTTTCTCCCTTTTTTTTCTTCTCCACATAACCCCCACCATCGTATTCTATTCCACCTATAGTGCTATGTCCATGGCTCACGCTCATGTATTGCGTGAAAGTTGAAAAGGTTTGAGAACGTCAAAAGTATGAAACAATTGCTTGGCTTGTCGTCGGGGTTGTGCATGATGTAAATATTTTGTGTGGTGAATATGGAGCATAGCCAGACTATATGATTTTGTAGGGATGAGCTTTCTTTGGCTATGTTATTTCAATAAGACATAATTGCTTGGTTGGTATGCTTGAAGTATTATTATTTTTATGTCAAAGGATAGACTATTGCTTTGAATCACTCGTGTCTTAATATTCATGCCATGATTAGACATATGATCCAGATTATGCTAGGTAGCATTCCACATAAAAAATTATCTTTTTTATCATTTACCTACTCGAGGATGAGCAGGAATTAAGCTTGGGGATGCTGATACGTCTCCGTCGTATCTATAATTTTTGATTGTTCCATGCCAATATTATTCAACTTTCATATACTTTTTGGCAACTTTTTATATTATTTTTGGGACTAACATATTAATCCAGTGCCCAGTGCCAGTTCCTATCTGTTGCATGTTTTTGGTTTCACAGAATATCCATATCAAACGGAGTCCAAACGGGATAAAAACGGACGGAGCTTATTTTTGGAAAATATGGAAAATTCGGAAGGAAAATCAAGGCGAACCAGTGCCCGAGGTGGTCACGAGGCAGGGGGCGCCCCCCCTAGGGTGTGCCCCCTACCCTCGTGAGCCCACCGTAGGGCGGTTGACACTCTTCTTTTCCCACAAGAAAGCTAATATTCGGAAAAAAAATCACGGCGAAAGTTTCAGGTCAATCAGAGTTACAGATCTCCATATATATACAAAACGGTGAAACAATGAACGCCGAGATGTTGAGGATAAAATTCGGGGCCAGATCATGAAAGTCCAGCCCATAATAGAACATGAGGCCGCGGACGAATGGATGGAGGGGAAATCCCAGTCCACGGACGAAGTGGGGGAGGAAAACCACCCTTTCGTGAGGTTCCGGGGTAGGGACGACCTTCCCCGCGGCTGGCAGCCGGTGCGCGATATCCGCGGCTAAGTATCCGGCTCCATGTAGCTTTTTGATGTGCCCCTCCGTGACGGAGGAGGCCATCCACTTGCCTCCCGCTCCGGACATGTTTGGAGAGAGTTGAGGAGAAGGACGTGGACTTGGGCGTTGGAGCTCGAGTGCGCGAAAATGGATGAGCAAGGAGGAAGAAGGCATGGGTAGAAAAGGTGAGACCTTATCCCTTTATAAGGGCGGACGAAACTATGCGCCCCCCACCAGCCTAGTAAAACTTGCTTATCCCCCAAGCGCCGTAATTGGTGGCGCGGTTGGGTTACCCACGTCCGTATTGATGAGAATCCCGTAATAAGAGGAACATGATCTCTGCTTTGACAAGACGTGTCAAGAAACCGCCTCGCATTATGTGCGGGGCTGGTTAAGGAAAAAGGGTTCGAATAATTACCGAGCCGTGGCGTGATGTCGTGTTGCCAAAACATGTCAGCAGATTAGATTTGTGGAAATATTATTCTCTCTACGGTGGTATGTGGAACTTATTTTGCAGGGTAGGGCACTATCCTTGTATTCAAACTCTTCTGTGGTGTATTCAGAGGAGGAACCCGCCTTGCAATGCCAAAGACAACACTGCGTGCCAGACTCATCGTCATTGAAGCCCGGTTTAGGGGCTACTGAGGGAGTCCTGGATTAGGGGGTCTCCGGACGGCCGGACTATATCCTTTGGCCGGACTGTTGGACTATGAAGATACAAGATTGAAGACTTTGTCCTGTGTCCGGATGGGACTCTACTTGGCGTGGAAGGCAAGCTAGGCAATACGGATATGGATATCTCCTGCTTTGTAACCGACCTTGTGTAACCCTAGCTCCCTCCGGTGTCTATATAAACCGGAGGGTTTTAGTCCGTAGGACAACATACAATCATACCATAGGCTACCTTCTAGGGTTTAGCCTCTCTGATCTCGTGGTAGATCAACTCTTGTACTACTCATATTATCAAGAATAAATCAAGCAGGACGTAGGGTTTTACCTCCATCAAGAGGGCCCGAACCTGGGTAAAACATCGTGTCCCCTGCCTCCTGTTACCATCCGCCTTAGACGCACAGTTCGGGACCCCCTACCCGAGATCTGCCGGTTTTGACACCGACAGTTGGTCTTCTTCCCAGAGCTTCCATTTCCGTTTCCGTTCTTAGCTTCAGGACATTCATTGGCGTGATGTCCGGTCTTCTGTCACTTATAGCAAGTAACGTGGCTTAGATCTTTCTTGGCGGGCGTTGCTGGGTTGGAACGGTTCTGTCCGTTTCTTCCTCCATTACCATTCTTGGAGCCACTATGGTTGTGAGAACTTCCTCCATTGTGAGTGTGGCCTCCATGGTTATGCACAAGTCCTCCCGAGTTCGGGGTGAAACGGGGTCTCTGCTGAGCTCCTGAATTATACTTCCCTTGTCCATACTTTCTTTTGTGGTTATCTATCTGCTGTTGCTTCCCTTCAATCATGAGAGCTCTACCTACCAACTGTTGGTAGTTACTAAAGGTTGCTACCATCAACTGCATGCTCAGCTCATCATTCAGTCCTTCCAAAAACTTCTCCTGCTTAGCTGCATCCATAGCAACGTCATCTGGGGCATAACGTGATAGCTTGCTAAAGTCATCCACATACTAGCTAACGGTGCGTCCTCCTTGGCGTAAGTTGCGAAACTCACGCTTCTTTATGGCCATAGCTCCTACTGATACATGGGCAGTGCGAAAAGCCTGCTGGAACTGGTCCCTTGTAATAGTGGCTATAGGATATGTGACAGTGTAATTCTCCCACCATGAGGCTGCTGGTCCATCCAATTGGTGCATGGCAAAACGCACCCTCTCAGCATCTGTGCATCCTGCAGTGGTTAACTCCCTTCCAATCCTGCGGAGCCAATCATCTGCCACTATCGGCTCGATGCTACTAGAAAACACCGACGGCTGCAACCTCAGAAAACGGGCTAAATTGTCAACTGGGGGTGGTGGTGGGTTGTTGTTGTTGTTGCCTTGGTTCTGAACTAACAACTGCATCAGGGTATTCTGCTGCTAGATCAACTGAGTGAGCTCCGGTGGAAAGGTAAATCTGGGGTCACGTCTCGGAGGCATCTGAGGGTTTAGAGGGAAGAGAATAGAATAGAATGAGGTCTAACGAGAAAACACTACACATGTGCACATGAGACAACACAATCATATCACTCAATCAATCATGCAAGGGCATACAATCGGTCTAGAACTTATCGTTACAAAGTGCTTGGACTATACTATTTACATGGTAGACTACTACTACTGTTTTGGTGGTCAACTAGAAATATTGTTCGGTCGAAGACTCCATGATATCCGCTCCAGCTTCATCAACATAATCATCATCACTATCGTCGGGGTCTGAGTCGGCGTCGTTGATGATGATGTAGTTTTCTGGGCAAGTGGAACCGTCATCTTCTCCTCCTGGCGCGGGGTCTCCCATGAATACTCCTAGCTTCCTTGTAAAGTCGTCATTCTTCTCCACTAGTACGATGATTTCTTCCTCATAATCTTCGCGAGTTGCCTTGAGTTCATCCTCAAGCTCCGTGATCCTTGTCATCGCCTTCTTCAGATCTATCATGCCTGCGCACATCTGATTTTCCTGGCGGCGAATATGCTGGTTTAATTCCTGGATGAAAGCGGCAATTGATATATCCTTCCTGGTGCTGATCATCTCCCATTGCTCATCTAAGCGCCCAAAAATCTAGTAGATCGTATCCTTGAGATCCTTGTGGTAAACTTCTCCAATGCGTCCCATGGTGATGTGAGCTGCCATACTCTTTCCTAGACTCCAGGTTGGTGCATCAAAGGAAAACTCTATGGGCTCAGTGACTGGCATGAATGTCCTTCCTGGAACTTGAACTTGAATCATCCATCACTCCTCTTCTGGTAAAGTGGCGTTGTAAGTCCCGGTAAAGCTTGGTATTCCGATGTTCAAGTACCTAGTGAATTCCTTCAAGTGGCGTCCAAAAGGTGTCTTCATCTAGTTGTGCAAACTTGTTCCTTGCATCCGCCATCCTAAAGAGTAGAAAATGGAGAGGAGTCAGAAATGAGAAGAGAGTAGTGATCTAGGGCTTTAGCTTAGTGGTCGTGTCCTACAGTCAGCGTGTGCTCTGATACCATCTTGTAGCGACCAGACCTCAAACAGTCTAATCTCTATGCATCAGTGTCATCCCTGGATCGGTAATGCTGACACGCACAGTACTTGAGGATTTATAACAGAGTAGCAATCACACACTTATTACATCGAATGTCTCAAAAGAGAACTTATTACAATAAATATGGCTTAAGGCCATCTAATAAGGTAACAGCGGAAGGCTTGGAAGATAAAGTGAGTCCATCAACTCCAACGGCATCACTGAGTGAAAGACCACGACCTAAGGCTCCTTACTAGTCTTCTGAAAAGTCTGCAACATGATAGGTTGCAGCCCGAAAATGGGTCAGCACATGGAATATGCTGGCAATGTAACACAAGAGAGTAATGAAAAGAATAAAGCTATCACTACATGCATATATGGCTGGTGGAGGCTGTATGGTTAATAGGTTTTGCAAAAAGCCAATTTTTCCCTACTGCAAAGGAATATATTTTATTTAACTATAAAGTTGGTTGAGAACATTGAGAAGGTAAACCCCATCTCAATCCCCATTAGAAGTAATCATTAACCCAATCAAATTTATATTAAAGAGTGATGAGATCCACAAGATAATCCAAAAACCAGATAATAAAGATGTCCATAACCGGGGACACAGGTAACCATGATTAGTTTGTACACTCTGCAGAGGTTTGTGCACTTTTCCCCACAAGACTCGATCTCCTCCGTTGGATTTCTTGCACTACATAATGTTTGAGAAACGGATGACCGAGACACAGTCTTTCCGAAGAGGTCCCCTTAACCGATAGATAGGCCGGTACACCTACAATCCCCTACATCTACTAGCCCATCATGGAAAGGTTTCTCACAACTTACTCAACTATGCCAGAGCCCATAATGGCATGTGGCTACACAAGGAAGTTTCCAGTATGAATAATCTTATGATCCCTTTGAGCCTGGGTGGCGGTCCATAGGAAAATCACACGGTACCCTGGATTTCCAAAAAAACAGGCAATCACTGGATACCCAAGGTGCCTCAATCCACCCAGATGTGTAGTTAAGTTGCCACCTTAAGTTGAACCATTAATTAACAATCTCACATCTGTCATGGATACACTCAAACCCAATCCACGTCTACGAGCATAGCATGGCAATATACGCTTAACGTAGAAGTAACTCCCATGGTTTGATAATAAACAGGTGAATAGGTACTACCTCATCTACTTCCCAAACCCACAATTTAAATTCGGATCCTAACCATGCAATTGTTTGAGGATTGATCTAATGCAGTAAAAACTGGGTAGTGAAGAGGTATGATCAAAGTGTTACTTGCCTTGCCGATGATCCGTGAAACCTAGAGACTCGATGTAGCACGCTTCGCACTCTGGGTACTCTATCGCAATCAAACGAGCATGAAATAAGCAATCAAGCAAGGGCATGGGAAAAACTCAAATAAGAAGTCTAACCAGAAAGTTCAACTTAAGGACTCCGGTTTGCAAAAAGAATCAACTCAAACGGAGCAACGAAACTCAAACTGCGAAAAAACAAGCTCTGATTACTAATCTTGGACTAAAGTCAAATTTTATAGTAGAAAAAACTCGTGTAAGTTGGTTAAACGGAAAGAGGGTTTCGAGACGAAACTCTAGGCGCTTGAATCGCCTGATTCTGATAAACGAGCGAAAAGTTATACTAGAACGAAAATCGGATCAAAAATCACGATCGAAAATAACCGCGGAAAATCCGAGAAAAAAGAAAAACTGACGAACAGGCTAACGAACGAACGTTCGCTGTCTGCGGCTAAACGATGGAAAGCGTTCGTTAAAACGAACGTAAAAACGGGCGTTCGCTAAATAACTAAATCGAAAAAAATAAACCGAATCGGATCTAAAAAACGGATCTATAGTTTCAAAAAAACCAAACGGTTTTCTCAAAAAAACCGAGGCGGCTACCTCGGGTCCGGCGGGGTTTGACGACGGCGGGGCAGCTCTGGTGCGGCGGCGTGGGGCGGCGGACGGCGGCAGCAGCGGCGCGGGCGGCGGCGGCAGCACGCGAGGCGAGGCGGCGACGGATCGGCGGCGGCGCGAATCGGTGGCGGCGCGCCTAGGGTTAGGGTTTGGACTGCGGTGGGCTTGGCAGCGCGGCTTAAAAAGGCCCCCCGGGCGGAGTCCTGCTCGGGTACAGCCCGGAGTCGGTTCACTTTTTTTAAATAATTCCGTCGTGTAGAAAAAGAAAGAAAAGAAATATTAAACGGACTCCAAAAATCCCGAAATAAATTTTCCCCGTCCGCTAGAAATAGGCCGGAGAAGGTGAACATTTATTTGGCCCTAAAATGCAATTTTGAAAAATGCATTGTTTTTCCTTATTCAAATAAAATAGCGATAAAACTCCGAATAAAAATATTATTTGATTTTCATATTAAATCTTCGATATTTCTCTATTTTGAGGAAGTCATTTTATCCTCTCTCTTTTATTTTTTTAAAAGAAATATCCGAAGAGAAAATAATTAAAATCAAACGATCCTCTTTTCAAAATTCGAGAAAACTCGAATATGAAAATAATGAAATCCCCAAGTCTCTCCGTAGGTCCTTGAGTTGCGTAGAATTTCTTGGATCAAGCCAAAATGCAATAAAATATGATATGCAATGATGATCTAATGTATAACATTCCAAATTGAAAATTTTGGATGTTACAAAGACACCTGATAAGACCTCCATGTTCACGATTCCTTCTTGCAAACAATATGTAAAGTGGCAAGAAATAATCATGCACATGAGTGTGATGCATATACTTACCTTGTGGTCTTGAGCTGGCTTTGGAGGAGGTGAACTAGAGAAAACAGGGTTAGATAACACAAGAACACCTACAAAGCAATGTAAGAACAGAAAACCACAAGAGTACCAAGATTGAGATGGCATGTAGAGAGTGAGTACTAGGTACTCTATTGGATATAGACATGTCCCCAAAGAGTAAAGATATGCAATGAATTTGAAGATTTCCTTCCCTTAGATGTCTTTCTCCCCCTCAATCTTATATTGGATAATGGGAGAAGATAGGGAAAAGAAAATCAAAGCAAAACAACCATAACATATACATGTCTTTTCCCCTCTTAAAGACATGTGACTTCTCTCCTCTTTGAATACCAAGCATCTAGGAAGACTAAGAAAACTTTCCTTCCCATACGGTCTCTCTCTCTCCCTTTGATGTGATTAAGCTTTGATGTGATCTCTCCCCCCCCTTTGACATCAATTTCAAGAAGGGATCTTCTGGACCTTGAGTCAATTAGGTTTGGTCCTTGAGTCACATGACAAAGCAACATGGAATATAAGATGCCAGTAGAGGACAAGAATTATTGAGTGGAGCTAGAATAAGTATGCAGGATGCAAATGACAAAGTGTTTTCTCAACATTTAAATCAGTCACACTGAGTTATTTTCTTTGGTGGCACCGAGGTGGTTTGGTTTAACTGAAAGAAACAAACCGGTGAGGCCGAGTTTAACACAGAGAGAAAACAATTGTCATATCAGCTCACTAGGCAAATAAGATCTCACAAAGATTTGCAAGGAATTAACTGAAGGATTTGCAATGAATTGGATGCAGGGAATGCAGAACATAACAGAGAAAATAAAGAAATCTAGATGAAGTTTTTTTTAAAGGGAAACAAACATGAAAAAGGCAAATGCAAGAACATAGAAAACACTAGAGAACTTCATCGAGAATTGGTTGGCGACAAAGTCACCTATGTTAGAGTATATTGACTAAGGAGTCGAGTGAGAACACTTCATCATAGGTCATACTCATCGTTTAAGCTCAAAATGGGGTTGCCATTTTTTATTTAAGCATTTTGATGTATTCACATCTTGTTGAGCTGCTTTGACCCATGACTTGGGGTAAAACTTCTGTAAGATGGAATGACATACCTTGGGTGGTGGTGTTGAACTAGGATCATGTAGTTGAACTTGTGTAGGATGCTCAAGGTTGATGTAGCTCATCAATGGTTAGAAGCACCACTTGTAGTTTGAGTTCATCTACCTACATGGGTTAGTCTTGCAAGGAAGAGCACTTCTGTATCCAAAGTGACAATCATGAAATTTGATACCAAATGAAAATTGATATATAGAGTTTGTCAAAGGATATGTTGAAGGGTTTCATGCTTCCTTGTCTTCAACCACCATATTGCAGAGACTTGGTGATGTAGAGATTGCTCAAGATGTGAGTGAGTTGCAATCTCTTAAATTCGAGATCATCGAAGTACCTACAAGGTTTAGATAGCATGCAAGGGTACAAGTGTAGATCCAAGACATATGATCATCATCATAAGAGAAATATCAAGGATTAGTCAAAGGCTCATGCCTTGCATGTATCCAAATGGAGTTTATACTCTAAGTTTGAAGCATCAATGATGTTCAATTCACCTCTCAAATGGCAAAATACTTTCTCATCAAGCGGTTTGGCGAATATATCCGCCAATTGCTTATCGGTACGAACATGCTTAAGATCAATATCTCCTTTAGCAACATGATCTCGAATGAAATGATGACGAACTTCAATATGCTTAGTTCAAGAATGTTGCACGGGATTGTGAGCAATCTTAATAGCACGTTCATTGTCACCAAGCAATGGAACATGTTTCACATATATGCCATAATCTTTAAGAGTTTGGGTCATCCAAAGTAACTGAGAACAACATGAACCGGCGGCAATGTATTCCGCTTCGGCGGTAGATAAGGATACCGAGTTTTGTTACTTGGAGGACCAAGACACAAGACATCTACCAAGAAATTGACAAGTACCCGAAGTGGACTTTCTATCAACCTTGTCTCTGGCATAGTCCGAATTGGAGTAGCGAACAAGATCAAAAGAGGACCTCTTAGGATACCAAATGCCAAAATTTGGTGAATGGATTAAGTATCTCACTATCCTTTTCACAGCCTTAAGATGACATTCTTTGGGGGCCTCTTGATATCGTGCACACATGCACATACTTAGCATAATATCGGGACGGGAGGCACATAGATATAACAATGAACCAATCATAGAGCGATGGACCTTTTGGTCAACCGGTTTGCCATCCTTAGTCAAGTCAAGATGTCCACTAGTAGGCATGGGTGTACTCATACCTTTGCATTCTTGCATGTTGAACTTCTTGAATAAGTCCTTGGTATACTTTGTTTGGAAAACAAAGGTACTCTCCTTTGTTTGCTTGATTTGCAACCCAAGAAAGAACTTGAGTTCACTCACCATAGACATCTCAAACTTCTCCGACATTAGCTTTCCAAACTTTTCACTAAAATGAGGGTTAGTCGAACCAAATATGATATCATCAACATAAATTTGGCACACAAATAATTCACCATTAACCTTTTTAGTAAAAAGAGTAGAATCAATTTTTCCAATCTCAAAGCCTTTTTCAATAAGGAACTTGGTCAAGCATTTATACCACACTCTAGGAGGTTGTTTAAAAACATAAAGAGCTTTGTGAAGTTTGTAAAAATGGTCGGGTTTCTTAGGATTAACAAAGCCGGGAGGTTGTTTAACATAAACTTCCTCCTCAATTTCACCATTTAGAAAAAGCACTTTTAATGTCCATTTGGTACGAGGTAATATCATGGTGATTTTCATAGGCAAGTAAGATGCGGATGGACTAAAGTCTAGCAACGGGGGCATATGTCTCACCATAGTCCATACCTTCGACTTGGGTGTAGCCTTGGGCGAAGAGATGTGCTTTGTTGCGAACGATTTGTCCATCTTTGTATTGCTTGTTGTGAAACACCCATTTGGTACCAATGATGTTGTGGTTGTTGTCAGGCTTTTCGACCAATGTCCACACTTGGTTCCTCGCAAAGTTGTGTAGCTCTTAGTTGATAACCCATAAGTATAGGGGATAAATTGTAGCCTCTTTCGATAAGTAAGTGTGTCGAACCCAACGAGGATCTAAAGGTGGAACAAATATTCCCTCAGGTTCTATCGACCACCAATACAACTCTATGCACGCTTAACATTCGCTTTACCTAGAACAAGTATGAAACTGGAAGTACTTTGTAGGTGTTGTTGGATAGGTTTGCAAGATAATAAAGAGTGCATAAATAAAAAGTAGGGGATGTTAAGATGAAGACGCAACTAAGTTAGTTTTAGTAGAGGGCTTTTTGTCAAGAGAAAGTTATTTGCCCCTAGGCAATCGATAACTAGACCGGCAATCATTATTGCAATTTTATTTGAGGGAGCGGTACTAGGGAAAACCCTAGCAGCAGCGCGGGTTTTAGGTATAGCAGTAGCGCGGGGTACCGCGCTACTAATACGGCGCTACAGCTAACCTGTAGCAGCAGCGCGTGTGCACCCGTGCTACTGCTATACAAGTGTGGCAGCAGTGGGTAGCAAGCAAGCGCGCTACTGCTAATAGCTCTAGCGCACTTTATTAGGCCGCACTACTGCTAGCGGCACGCTGCTGCTAACTTTTCTCCACTTGCTACTGCTAATTTTATTAGTTTTTGTTTTTTCTGCATATTTGTTTTATATTTGAACAGGCTTTATACAAGAATCTTGAGCACATACAAATTTCATCATCATACACATACAAATGGATGCGTGACCACAAATGTAATCATAGCATATACATACAAATAGTCTCATCATAATCATCTCGAAAATAGCGATACATGCAAGTCTCGAATATTTGCAACTACAACGTCATCCATCTAAACAATGGTATACGCGAGAGAGCTATCACTATGAGTGAGAGCGGAACTATGCAGTACATGAGGCAGCGGTTACGAGTCCTGTCTCGCGCTAGCGTAAACCTCAAGTAACTAGCTGCGGCTTCTTGTCTGGTTTTGAAGCCTTTATGGCTGGCGCCCGAGACCCCATTCACTTGCGCCTGACACTCAGGCCACTCATTGAACACCCCCGGAACCTTCCCTTTGTACACGACATAGCACTGCCATCTCGCCATCAAGAAACTAGATACCTGTTATAGATGCAACTTCATCAAGAGGATGTACAATCATATGCAACAAAATATACTAGAGCAACACGAAAAAGAAAGGGTTAGCAACTAGATGCAACATACAGTATGCAAACTAATTAATAACTAGAGGTATGCAGGTCATCATACCCAAACTAACAAAGTAGCATTACGCAAGTTCGGCAGGGACCGTGGACATCACAAAGTTTCATCGCTACAGAAAGTATACAAGTTCAACCGACACATATCATCATCATCGGCATCGTAAATCACTCGAAGTTCCATCCTTCCATATCATCGAGGATGGACCCTACCTTCTTGAACGGCATGAGGTTCTGACATTGCATGCCTATGCGAGTTCGAACGTCAGCTCGCGATATAGGGCCGTGGTGGAACATCCCCTTCTCATCGACTACTTCTTTCATGATGATCATTGCAATGTCCCTTTGGATGCGAAAGAAGTCATCTCTAATTTTATAATCTGCTTCACCATGAGATTCTACCCACTTGCGGATATGCTCATCGTTTATGGTTGTCATACGAAGCTTTTGGTGATCTGTGTTGAACTCAATCATGAGATGGAGGATGTAGAATCCATCTTTCTTGCTTGGTTTTGGGACATGGATGATGCAGAAGTTAGTTTTATGCGTGAAACCCATATTTTTGTTCCTTTGTTTCCTGATCTGCACATGGCCACCTCTAATATTGAAGCCTTGGAGAGCATCACCTAGAATATTCATTATGTGGGTGTAGTCCTTCTTCTCGTAGTCTCTGGAAGGGTCGAAATACACGGCGTGGGAGACTCACGGGTAAAGAACGATAAGGACGGCGCGCCCGTTGCTGCGGGGAAAAGACACCTCAAATTATTCTCCATATGAGCGAGAAGGAATGATTGAAATGTATGAAAGGGTTGTCCGAAACTGACTTACTTTGGATGATAAGGCAGGAGGACAATTTCCTGGTCCTTATTCTATACCATGAAGTTTTGGAGGCAGTCCCTAGCAGTTTCACGCTCAAAGTCGCCAAGACTCAAGAAAGACTCGTGCATGTAGTACGGATCGGCCACACGGATATGCGAGACTTCTTGTCTCTTCATGACGGAGCTCATATGTAGCGCAAAAAGGAAGACAATTGTAAAATCGAGCCGCCTTGTTAGAAACATGTCAAAGATATGGTCAAACCGCAGGAAGAACACCTCCGCGGGCCTTGTGTCGACGTAGCACTTCCCCTCAGGCACATGAGCTGCGTATGTCGGATATCCTAGATCCTTCGAGGCTAGTAGGCTTTTCTCAGTCGACAGCACATGGTCGTGCAGTCTCCTGAGATCCCCTGATAGTGCCTCCAGCGGTTTTGGCGGTAGCATAAGCTCTCCCATGAGATGGAACATGGCCGCACCTTTTACGGGTACACGCTCTTCAGAATCCATCATCTGGCTGCTATGTGCTCTGGCTTGTTTAGAGGTAGCTATCTTCCCTGATCTCTTCCTATCCTTTTTCTTGGGCACACCTTCCATATCCTTCCTTAACCCCTACCTAGTGTTCCCGGGCTAAGCACTGTATGACCCCCGGCTAGTTGAGCATGTGTTGAGACAGCATCTTCACGCGTGTCCTGTGAGGATTTCATGAAGAGAGACTTTTTGCAATCCCTGCTACGACCTTCCTGCCCGGGCAGATCATCCATATCCTCATTAGCATGATGATAGCCCGATTCGTCATATGGTTGACTCATCATATCTAAGTCACACTCATATGCATTTGTATTGAGGAAACCCATTGGGTCGACCTCCATCTCATCATCCATTCTCTGTTCTACAGGAGCGATTACATCAGCCAGTACTATTGCACCCCCCCTTCATCACGTCGTCCGCCGCTCTCACACGGCAGTACAGGAGCTGGTAATTGCGTAGGCGGGGTGATGGTCTCCGCACATGCTTGTTGATATGAGGTTATTAGTGTGCTCTTGGACGGCTCTAGACGAATAAGATTCTTCGGCCATAGCAGCACCCAACCCTTGCAGCTTCCAATCCGCGGCGGGGTCTCGTCGTCCTCTCCCACATGCTGTACTGGAGGAGGCAAATCCTCGTGCCCCGATTTCACACTGGACAAGTTAACCCTGAAGTGCCCAGCGGGGATCAACTGTTTGTGGAACGTGGGTTGCAAGGGGTTCATTATCATCCCCTTTCCCATGTCCACCTTCTGGCCTTGGATCAAGTAGAGTATGGTGCACAGGGTTTCTTCGGCCTGCAAACACATGTCTGTGGCGTAAAACTTCTAAAAGGCAACGAAAATGGAATATTATATATATATGTTGGTGTGACATGTAATTACGGTGAGGGCGTCGAGCTCAGCCAAAGACGAAGGCCCACCTAGCGTGCCAGAGACTAAGGACGGGCTTCTATGAGCGGGAGCGACTGCGAGAGGAGGCCCGGTTGCGTGAGCAAGTGATGGTGCGGTGGTGTTGTTTTTCACGGAGTTGCTCCCGACGAAACTGGGCAACGGGAAATCATGAACTGTCTAGTCTGGATTTTCCTTCATCCAGTTGATGATAGCTGGAACCAAGTTAGTAGAGAAATCATTTCTGCAGGCAGTTACAGCTGCATTGATTGCCTGTTGTAGCAACTCATTTTTCTCCTTGGCTGTTTTTTCGCGTCCATAGATGCTTTTTTCTCGGCCGTAAGCTTCACCTTCTCGTCGATGTCCTCCTGACTAAACTTCTTTTTCTGCTTCTTGGCCTCCAGGCCCTCATTGTAAAACACCTTCCATGTGGCGCTGTCTCCAGCGCCGTGCACACGACCATATTGCGGCTGCTGGCCCAAAGGGAGTCCCTTAAGTTCGTTCAAGGCCCGGTTGAGAGGGGTGTCCCACTTGGGCCTCATCGGAGAAGTAAAGCTTTCGGCTGCAAGCTGGTGTTGCTTCTCCTGCAGAAGGAGCGTGAACCGTTTAGGAATGTGTAGTCGACTAGATCTGGACCTAAATGTACGGTGGTAAAAGAATAATTACAAGTAGTCTAATCAATTTCCTCGTGATCTGGTCCATGTAAAAAACCTTCTTTTCCTTGTCCCACTTTTAGCGGGCCCTGATGAAGTCATGCTCCAAGGGGTTGGTGAACTTCGTGAAGGGGTCTGGGATACCCGCGGCTTCATGTTCCGCGTCCTCCTTATCCCATATGGGCCTTTTACCGAGGTAGCCACGGCTTTCGAGGCGATGCTTCCCCACGTTCCTTTTCTGACAGCTCTTGAATTTCACAGCCTTAGCCTTGGCTGCCTCGGTAGCGCAAGTGTCCTTGAACTTTTCGAACTCCTCTTCCGTAAGTGTCGGATTTTCCTCCAGAATCTTGGACAGGGGTTCCTCAGCCTCAATAGCTCGTTTCACCCTCCCTTTCCAGGAGGCCAAATCATTGCTAAACATGCCCATGGTGTGGTTGTTAATGTTTTTCATCTTCAGATCATCCCACGGTTTTTCTATGTTACCATCCCGGTCGGGGAACTTGAATCTCTTGTGCAACTTCGTCAGGAGCAACTGCGTCAAATGTTCTTTACTCCTTAAGTAATCATCGTTGATGCTCACGCATTCCCGTAGGATGCATCCTGCTTGTTTCCCATAGCACTTGCGAGGTTCTTCCGGCTCTAATGGCTCAAACTTTCTAGGTGCCATATTTGTGATCACCAGTCGTCCAATCCCTAGTTTGTTAGGTTTTTGTATCCTTTGCTTCTTCTTTTCGCTGGAGGCATCGGCCCCGGTACCTTCCCCGCCGATACCTTCCCTCCCGGTCTCGGTGCCGCCATCGGTCTCGGTGCTGCCATCGGTGCCGGCGCCGTCGGTGTTGATGTCGGTGTCAGTACCATCATCGAGGCCGACCTGTAAACCTTGACTTTGCAACAATCTCGTCTTAGCAGTCAAATAGTCGAGGTACTCTTGTTCACCCTCATAATCCATCTCGTCTGCATCATGGTCAGAAGGCCCAGTTTCTTTGTTGTTCGACATGTTTCCTACAATTAAGTCTCCTCGTTTAATTGTAAAACTATGAAAAAAATGAGAAATGACATAAAAAGAAATCTATCTAGCACAAATCATGCCAAAATTCACGAAAAAATTTGGCATGACCTTTGCTAAAAAAATAGACATATCGAGGGCCTGAAATTCACCGGAACTGAAATGAATCAACATTCCGGCATAACATAGGCCACTCGGATCATTTACCCTGCACATAATCATCATGTCCAAATGACATGTCCAAATTCCAAATATGACATGTCCAAAACATCACATGTTCACATATCACATCTGCCCTAACTAAATATATAACCTAATTAACCATCTGCCCTAACTAAAACCTAAGTAAATTAACCCAAAAAACCTAGATACCAGAGAGAGGAGGAGCGGTGGGGGCTTATAGAGGGTGCAGGCCCGACGACGGCCGAGGTTGGGAGGGGTCGGGGTCGGGGGCCGGGGCCGGAGCCGGCACCGGGGTCGGTCGGGGGCGAGCGCAGAGGCACGGCGAGGGCAGGGCTCCGGCAGCACGATGGGGAGGGGAACGTGGGGATTTGGGGGAAAAGAGGCAGGATGAAGGGACGAACGGGGATTTTGGTGGTTAAGTGGGCATAGCAGTAGTGCGTTTAGGCAAAACGCACTATAGCTACTTCAGGTAGCTATAGCGCTTTCATGTAGAAATCGGTACTGCTATCTTGACTAGCTGTAGCTCTTTTCTCACAAAAGCGCTGCTGCTATAACCAGTACCTATTTATAACAGTTTTCTTGTTTGTTTCCTTCTATTTTCTTTTCCTTTATTTTCTCTCACTTTTTTTCCGAGAGCAGTGAACAAAGGGAAGGCGATATATATTGCATCATTTGATGGTTAAATATGTATACAAAATAGGAACATATATATTACATCATTCGACCCATGCATAATAATGGCTAAGTGTGTATACAAAATAGGAACATATATATTACATCATTTGATCGATAACATACAGTTCCGCAGGGATGACGTTTTCATTTTTGAGTCAGCTTCTTTCTCTTCTTGTTCGTTGAAGAATAATTGAGCCCCTCATTGTGACTTTGCCTTTTCCACGGAGTGCGATTTTTCTTAGGTAATGTAGTACTGATTCTTCTTTTGACGTATACTTCATCATCGTCATCATCTTCCCTCATTGGATTGTCGTATTGATCATAGTCTTCCTCGTTGGCGACTCCATCCATTCCAATGATGTTCCTTTTGCCTCTCCTCACGACAACACGGCTGGGATTGCGCGGGTCGGTTGTGAAGAAGCATTGTGTCATGTGCTTAGCATGTACCCATGGCTCATTTTTTGCGATAGCGTTCACAGTAGCGCTCTTGGCATCGGGTATAGTCATGGTAGTGAAATTCCGGTTTTCTCTTTCGACATTCTTAGCCCATCTGACACAGAACATCGTCGTATTGTGCAATCCAGATTAGTCAAGCTCCCATATCTCCTTGACCCTTCCATAAAATCTTTCAGTTGCGCCGTTCTCGCTGCTGGTCATGCATTCCATTGTCACCCCTGAGTTCTGATCATCACGGTCCATATCTTTGGCCTCCGTGTAGAACGTGTATCCGTTGATATCGTATGCCTGATAGGTTACGAGGTTGGGCAAGGGGCCATGTGCTAAGGCGTATATGAGCAATCCGTCCTTAGAGCCCTCCTCCGGGGGATTAGCAATAATATGCTCTTTGAACCAATGCAGGAAAGTGGAGTTGTGCTCTCTAGTAACTTCGGCGTCCGTCTTGCATACCCCCCGGCCACGATACTTCTTTGTGATAACTTCTTTGTGTAGTGCCACGAAAGGATCTACCTCGTCTAGGTGTTGTATCACTACCAAGTTTGCTCTGTCAAAGTTATTGCGTGGATATGAGTATGCCACGTGCAGTTCCCTGCGACCGTTGGAGTGACCTTCTCCTTCGAGCCTCCCTTCGTGCTTGTTAACGGGCAAACCGACACTAACACCAGGCGGCTGGTCTGCGCCATATAGAAAATTCTCACAGAAAGAGATGCACTCTTGTGTCATATAGCCCTGGATGATGCTTCCATCCGGACGGGACATGTTACCAACGAACCCTTTGATGATCCCATTCATCCTCTCAAATGGCATCATGTTGTACATAAATGACGGCCCCAGGTCTATTATGTCGTCCACAATATGGACACACAGATGCACCATCACGTCAAAGAACGCGGGCGGGAAGTGCATCTCGAGCTCATTCAGTATCACAACAATCTCTTCCTGTAGCCTTCAGAGCTGCTTCACACTCATCGACTTTCGAGAGATGACGTCGAAAAAGTTGCGGAGACCAATAAGCGTGTCACGGACGTGCTTGTCCATTATCCCTCTAAGGGCAATAGGTAGTATCTGCGTCATCATCACATGACTGTCATGGGACTTCATCCCGCTGAACCTTTTCTTGTCCATGTCTAGATATCTGCATATCTTCACACAGTAACCGGAACTAACTTTGACTCCGGTAAGGCACTTAAAGAATTAATCGATCTCAGCCTACCTTAAGGTGAAGCAAGAAGGGGGGCAATAATCCTCTTTATTTATTTTCTTGCCCTTCTTCTCCCGCGCCTTTGTCTCTGTCACTGTCTCGTCTGACTTGTTACGGGGCGACATGTGCAGATCTTCCCTGATATTCAAATCTTGCAAGTCTTTTCTTGCCTTCGGCCCATCCTTGGTCTTATCCGGCATGTTCATCTGTGTTGCGAGCAAGCTCTTAAGGACATTCTTACAGATATGCATTTGATCAAGGCAATGAGGTGTATCGGGTTTGTACCAGTACTCCAAGTCCCAGAACACAGACCTCGTCTTCCATACCTTCAGCAGCGGCTCCGGCGCCTTTTTCATCGTCTTTCCCGGCACGGGGCACTCCTTCCAGTTTTTCAACAGCTCATCGATTTTGGCGCCACTCCGCTTACATGGAGGTCCTCGATGCTCAGCGTGGCCATTGAATAGATCTCCATGGTTTCTCCACGAGTCGTCCTATTCGAGCCATCTTCGATGCCCCATGTACATGATTTTCCCAGACCCGCCATCTTTCCTTGACGTTAGCTGCTGAGACATCGTATCATCTATGCACCGCGTGCATCTGCAATATCCATGGCACACCTGGCCTGTGACATATCCGTAACCGCGATAGTCGTGCACCGTCGTGATCAGCGCGGCTCTCATGTAGAAATGCTCGCCTTTGCTAGCGTCCCATGTCTTGGCCGGTTTTTCCATAACGTGTCTAACTCCTCTTGAAGTAGACCCAGATACAAATTAATATTATTTCCTGGTTGTTTCGGCCCTTGAATAAGCATGCTCAACCAGGGGGGAGGTTGTACATCCATACAAACACGGGCCATGTGCTATGGGCGGTGTTCTGGTTGCCAAACGGATTCATGCCATCGGTACACGCGCCGAGCACGATGTTCCTTGCATCACATTCAAAATACTGATAGAAGTTGTTCAACGCTCTCCACTGGCTTCCATCCTTGACGTGTCTCAGCTTCGGATCATCTCCATCGTCGTGCTTCTTCCTCTCCGCATTCCAGCACATTAGCTTAGCTTCCTTCGGATCTATGAAATAGCGCTGGAGATGGGGAGTGATCAGTAAGCAGCATACAACTTTCCGCGGACATTTCTTCCCAGCCTTCTTGTATCAAGAAGCATTGCATAACGGACAACTTGTTTTTTCCGCGTGCTCCTTCCGATAAATTATGCAATCATTGATGCATGCATGGTATCTAATGTACGGCAGAACAAGAGTGCACACGATCTTCTTGGCCTCATCAACACTAGTAGGAGATAGATTCCCCGCGGGAAGAACATCCTTTAGGTACTTGAGATGCTCATCGAGGCTAGTGTCGGTCCATTTGTTTTTAGCCTTCGTCTTTAGGAGTTGGAGCGTGAAACTCAAGCGGGTCACCTCAGGATTGCAACCATCATACAATGGGGTGTTTGTGTCTACCACCAGTTGCTCCAGCTTAGCCTCCTCTCTAGAAGCAGCTCTCTCGGTACTCGTCTCCTTGCAAAGCAGTGCTTGAACATGAGGGTCCCGCATGATTGAACTTAGTACCGACGAACTCTGCTGCGTGTAGTCCACGTTCTCTCTGCCGCCATGTCCGGCCCCTTCTCCGCCGCCATGTCCGGCCTCTTCCCCGCCGCCATTATCAATCATCTCTCCATCTTGCCCCATGTCATCATTGCCTGCCCCGTCGGCGTCCTCAACATCGGCATCCTCATCTTCAATTATCCATCGAGTATAGCCATCCATGAAACCAGTCATGAGTAGGTGCGCTTCGACACGACCATCATCATAGGGGTCGAGCCAAACTATTCCTTTGCATTTTCGACACGGACATAAAACCTCTGTCCGGTTATTTTCTTTCATGTCCTGCACCGCCGACCGCAACCACCTGTCCACCGTCGTTCCACTGACCATCATGAACGTCTGCACGGTAATCATAAACAAATTGATTATAAAAATGCGTGCATGCATCAAAGTCATACAAAAATTCGGCATGACCTTCCCTAAAAATAGGACATATAGATCTAGAGTTTGCCCGAAATTCACCGAAACGGAAATAAATCGACATTTCGGCAAAACATAGGCTACTCAAAAGCACAATTTGGCGTCAACTCATGCCACACACACAATTTCCATCATATTGCCCAATTATCATATCACACACACATACACATATTTCCATTTTGTAAAAGCATGAAATTTTAATCACCTCTATCTCGAGATCGAGCACACGGTGGAGATGATGATGTAGGGAGATCAAAAGTGCACAAAGCTCTTCTTGGCAAAGATAGATCTAGTTAGGGTGCAAATAGGTCATTTAACTAAAGGCTACATCTACCTAGCTAGCTAATTTGGGAGGAGACAGCTTCAACTAATGGAGGGGGAGGAAAAAGAGAAAGGAGATGCATTAATGGAGGTGGTGTGTAGTTAGCTAGGAGTAATGAAGAGATAGAGAAAGGTAGGTAGAAGAGGGAGAGTAATGGGGGGAGAAGTATTGAGGAAGAAGAAGAGTGAGAGAGGGAGGATGGGAGGTAGGGGAAAGGGGGGATGGGGAGGGGAGGATGGGTGGGTGGAAAAAGGTGGTGGGGTCCTGCGACTTAGCAGTAGCGCGGGAGCGAAAACGCGCTACTGCTAATAGCGTAGCAGCAACACGTGTTTCTCGCCCGCGCTACTGCTAAACGAGGCCAATCGTGTCGACAATTTCAAAATTAGCAGCAGCGACCTAAGCAAAAAGTGCGCTACTACTATTTCTGTAGCAGTAGCACGCCCCGCGACTCCGCGCTGCTGCTAAACTTAGGGTGTTGGTTACTGTTGGTGGATTTTTGTAGCAGCGCAGTTTAGCCCCCAAGCGCTACTGCTAAATGCGCATCAGTAGCGCGTTTTCCTTGACCGCGCTACTGCTAATTAGCAGTAGCGCTTCTTTTTGTGCCGCGCTACTGCTAATATTTTGTGTATAAGGTTTTCCCTAGTAGTGGAGAGGCGTAAGCTAACATACTTTCTCTTCTTGGATCATATGCACTTATGATTGGAACTCTAGCAAGCATCTGCAACTACTAAAGATCATTAAGGTAAAACCAACCATATCATTAAAGTATCAAGTCCTCTTTATTCCCATACGCAAACAACCTACTTTCTCGGGTCTGTGCTTCTGTCACTCAGGCCACCAACCATAAGAAAATCATGAACATATTGCAAACCCTACAGCAGGGATCCCTCACGCTTGCGCGACACAGAGAGCACCATAGGACAACACCAATAATAAAACATGCAACTCAAACCAATCACGATCATCAATTAACCCATAGGACAAAATAGATCTACTTAAACATCATAGGATAGCCATACATCATTGGGAAATAATATATAGCGCTGAGCACCATGTTTAAGTAGAGATTATAGTGGGTAAAATAGGGGTTACACCACTGCATAGAGGGGGGAAGAGTTGGTGATGATGGCAGTGAAGTTGTTGGTGTTGATTGCGGTGATGATGATGGCCCCGGCGGCGTTCCGGCGCCACCGGAAGAGAGGGGGAGAGAGCCCCCTTCTTCTTCTTCTTCCTTGACCTTCTCCCTAGATGGGAAAAGGGTTTCCCCTCTGGTCCTTGGTATCCATGGCTTGTTAGGGGCGAGAGCCCCTCCCATATTGGATCTGCCTCTCTGTCTCTCTCTGTTTCCGCGTTCCCTGATTCTGCCCTTTCACCGTTTCTTAAATTCCTGGAGATCCATAACTCCGATTGAGCCCCTCCGAAAGAAGGGCACCAACCGCCTTACGGGGTGGCCACGAGGGCCCAGGGCGCGCCTGACCCCCTGGGGCGTGCCCCCCTGCCTCGTGGCCCCCTCGGGCATCGTCTCACGTTGATTCTTCTTCCCAAAAATCACATATATTCCAAAAAAATCTCCATCAGTTTTTATCCCGTTTGGACTCCATTTGATATGGATTTTCTGCGAAACAAAAAACATGCAACAAATAGGAACTGGCACTGGGCACTGGATCAATATGTTAGTCCCAAAATAGTATAAAAAGTTGCCAAAAGTATATGAAAGTAGGAGAATATTGGCATGGAACAATCAAAAATTATAGATACGACGGAGACGTATTAGCATCCCCAAGCTTAATTCCTGCTCGTCCTCGAGTAGGTAAATGATAAAAAAGATAGTTTTTGATGTGGAATTCTACCTAGCATAATCTTGATCATGTAATCTAATCATGGCATGAATATTAAGACACGAGTGATTCAAAGCAATAGTCTATCATTTGACATTAAGACAACAATACTTCAAGCATACTAATAAAGAAATCATGTCTTTTCAAAATAACATGGACAAAGAAAGTTATCCCTACAAAATCATATGGTCTGGCTATGCTCCATCTTCACCACACAAAGCATTCAAATCATGCACAACCCCGATGACAAGCCAAGCAATTGTTTCATACTTTTGACGTTCTCAAACCTTTTCAACTTTCATGCAATACATGAGCATGAGCCATGGACATAGCACTATAGGTGGAATAGAATATGATGGTGGAGGTTGTGTGGAGAAGACCAAAAAGGAGAAAGTCTCACATCGACGCGGGTAATCAACGGGCTATGGAGATGCCCATCAATTGATGTCAATGCGAGGAGTAGGGATTGCCATGCAACAGATGCACTAAGAGCTATAAGTGTATGAAAGCTCAAACTGAAAACTAAGTGGGTGTGCATCCAACTTGCTTGCTCATGAAGACCTAGGGCATTTGTGGAAGCCCATCGTTAGAATATACAAGCCAAGTTCTATAATGAAAATTTCCACTAGCATATGAAAGTGATAACTCAAGAGACTCTCTATATGAAGAACATGGTGCTACTCTGAAGCACAAGTGTGGTAAAAGGATAGTAACATTGTCCCTTCTCTTTTTTTTTCTTTTTTTCTTTTTTTTTCTTTTTTTCTTTTTTTCTTTTTTTGCAGGCTTCTTTGGC